>NC_058084.1:19950309-20250309 GCF_014858855.1 Bufo gargarizans | reverse complement strand
AGGTTTTGTGCAGGGGTCTCCCTTTTGGCTCCTTACCTTTGGATCCACTGAGTCATATATGCATGTTGCATTGTCTTGTTTTCTGTACACCGTCCGTGACAATAACAGTGTCCCTGTGTATTGTGAATGACCCCCAATACAGGGGGTGGGGGCTGACATCTACAGTAGTTTTGGGGGGTGAAAGTGCATCTTATAGGGTGAAAAATACAGTAATACTCTATATACAGGTTACAAAATACACATAGACATACAAATAATATACTAATGTCCTATGTGAAAAAAGACCCTAAAAATAAAAAACCCACTCAGGGTACATGAATGTAGCTGTAGCTGTATTTCCAATTGATGATTAAATGAAACCCATTCCTCATCCGTAAGGATCTCTCTCAATTGACTCTGTGTTGATGTAATTTCTTGATCAAGCGAACATAGTATCTTAGCATCCAGACCCATAAATTGTAAGGAACTATTGGTACAAATTTCCTCCCATTTCTCTGAGATAGGAAAGGATGGAAACACCTGGATACGCAAGCCTCTAGGGATGAGCTTCCATTGGACATAATTCTCCAAAAAAGCTTTATTCCACCATGTTTTCATCCTGCGGTGGAGCTGTGTTTTCAATGTGCCCTGAAGCTCATTCACATTTCTCCGAGTGCCACAACCATCTGATGAATTCACATCTCTAAATACTTCCGCAAGACGAGATTGCCGAGTACGTTCTCTTGCCTTCAAATCCATGGGATCCGTAACCAAAGAATCTGTGGAAACCACAGCAACCAGAAATATTGATATATACAGGTTACAAAATACACATAGACATACAAATAATATACTAATGTCCTATGTGAAAAAAGACCCTAAAAATAAAAAACCCACTCAGTGTACATGAATACACCTATACCGAATATGAACTGAGACTAAACGGTTATAACATCAAAAAATGTAAATATTCTTTATTAAGTACAAGTTAGGCTACTTTCACATTTGCGTTCAGAGCGGATCCGTCTGCATTATATTTAAAAAAAAATTCTAAGTGTGAAAGTTGCTCAGACGGATCCGTCCAGACTTTACATTGAAAGTCAATGGGGGACGGATCCGTTTGACAATTGAGCCATATTGTGTCAACTTCAAACGGATCCGCCCCCATTGACTTACATTGTAAGTCTGGACGGATCCGTTTGCCTCCGCAAGGCCAGGCGGACACCTGCTGAGCGGAATGGATCCAAAACGCTGCCAGACTGAGGCATTTTGAGCGGATCCGCATCCACTTAGAATGCATTAGGGCAGTACGGATGCGTTCGGGGCCGCTTGTGAGGGCCTTCAAACGGAACTCACAAGCGGAGCCCCGAACGCAAATGTGAAACTAGCCTTACATATATAAAGAAGAGAACATGCTAAAAACTGTGATTGTGACATTGGATGCAGGTGAGCTGGGTATTTTAAAAGGAGCACACTTACAAGGAGAGCTGCACCCCCAAAGGAAGGCATCGCCGAAACGCACGTCGGGGTACGTGGCTCTCCTGAGGTGGATATCCCTAATATAATGGGTAAGCGATTATACTATGTACTATTACATATACTCACCTTTTTATTTCGGTTTCAGGACCTTCCTGTAGGAGTGGTTACCCGTCTGTGACGCGGGCGGGCGCGTGACACATATCAACTGTGGACACAGCATTGGGCCATTTCTGTTCCCTCCTTCTTTTTCCTCTACATGTACACGTTGTTATACCTCCTCAGGTGTAGGCCACTTATTAGAAGAAAGAGTGGTAGGGCACACCAATATTCGGAATCACAGGGATAATTACAATATTTTATTATTAGGTGACATACACTGTTAAATAGCACACATAAAAATTAAAAACTATAAAATACAATAAAATAAGAATAAAACAAGCATATAAATCAATAATCTTGCTGATGTTGCCCTAAAGTCAATTTAAATAGTGAATATTATCTTTCCAGGTGGGTTATTTAACCCAATCAGTGTCCCAATAAATAAATGAAGTGGGAAATAAGTCCGCTGTTTGGATAAAGTCTTTTCTTTAGTAACAGATATTGCGACTCAATAGTCGCTGCGCTTGCGTGAGCGCTACACTATTGCTGCCTGCTAAAGCTGTTGTACTCACAGTTTGTGGTGAAAATAGAGTCGGCTTGCTGCTTCACAGGTGGCGTCCCACGTGTGATCAGCAGTAATGATGCAGGTTACAGCAAAGTAGATTCGGGATCTTCAGTGTTTCTTATATGGACGTGCTGTCTCGGAGATTAGCCGATAGGTATTTAAGCTGATCTTTTTCCAAGAATAGACCACAAAGTCGGCTCTCCCAGTACGCCAATTTCACACCGATCCCTTGCGTCTTTACTTTCTTTTAGCGCTTCCAGTCCTCCGGTATTATGTTCTGTTCCATAGGATAGTTACCAAACGCGTTTCGGAGTTAACTCAGACTCCTTCTTCAGTGGCTAACCTATCCATGGGAATGACTAGCTTTTATATCCTTAAAACAGGTGCGGATTAAATTAATTAACTTGAAATCGGAAGTGACGTGCAGTCTTTCTCAAATCAGAAAGGGCAGATATATCGTTTACATACTTCAATATAAAAGTACTAAAAGTGAATTAAATATATACTGTGTGTGTATCGCTATGTATGTATATCACTATCAAACTACAATATATGATATCTATTTAAAAACATTCGCATATATTTATACAAACCGCAACACAGAATATGCTCTACTTTAATAGTTCAGCATCAGCTATTCTATTTCATTTCTTACTGTTCGTTTATACTAACGGAAAGGAGGTATTAAATATTACTGAATACCACATAATATTTATACAATAAATATTATAATTTTTTATGTTGCGGTTTCATTGCGTTTTTATTAATTCTGTGTGGCGGTTTCATTGCGTTTTTATTCAAATTCAATGTAATTTCGATATTAAACTTTCCCAAGTTTATATTGACTTTTCAATATATAATAAAACAAAAAATGTTATCCTAAACAGATAAAATAATTGCTATATGCATAAAAATTCATAAAATTGCATAAAAATATATATAATAACTGTATATGTGACCATGGACAAAATGAAGAAAATGAGGAGGAAAGTCCTTCACCGGGGGAAGGCCCGGAGATCAAGAATACTCACGGGTCTCTCCCCGGTCAAGGACCCCCCCCCCCTCCTTGAAACACGGCTATAGGAATCCATATATTTCAATTTCGGCGTTTAATCCTGCCGGCAGTAATGTATTAAAGTCAAAGATGAATCGTGATTCAATCCTTGACATTTTTTTAATATGGTCTCCACCCCTCCAATCAGCTTCAACTTTTTCAAGAGCCGAAAAAACAAGTCCCTTAGGATCTTGGTTATGTTTGAGTTTAAAATGATTTGACAACGTATGTTTTACATAACCTTTTTTAATGTTAGAGATATGTTCTGCTATACGGACCTTTAATTGTCTCTTCGTTCTTCCCACGTATTGTCTCTTACAAGGGCATTGTATAACATAAATAACACTTTTGGTATTGCATGTAAAAAAGTCTTTAATTATATGTTGATGATTATTTGTTGTAGATTTTACTACCACAGTTTTTTTAGGAAACATAGTATTTTTACATCCCATACACTTTCCACATCGAAAAAAACCTGTAGTATTCGTCCATTTTTGTATGGACGGGTCTACTTTATTTTTGTTGGTTTTTGGGATCGTGGGTGCTACCATAAGTGCTAAATTTGGAGCTTTAGTAAAGATCACTTGTGGAAAATCTGGAATTAATTGGCCTATTACTTTATCTTTATTTAAAAAATGCCAATGTTTATTCAATATATATTTTACTTTTTTATATTGAGTATTAAAAGGGACAATTAATCTTATATTCTCATCTTTCTGTTCCCTTATTTTTGTATCAAAGAAAGACTGCCGATCTAATTGTCTAACTTTATTTAATGCTGTTTCCAAAATTTCTGTGGGATATTTTTTCTCCAAAAATTGGTTTTTCATAATTTCAGCTTCTTTTTCAAAGGTCTCTAATTTTGAACAGTTTCTCCTAATTCTTCTGAATTGTCCTGTCGGTATGTTTAGGAGCCATTGTGGTAAATGACAGCTATTGTAAAGGATATAACTATTTTTTGATGTTGGCTTCCGAAATGTATTACAAATTATTTTGGATTCTTCTATTTTAATTTCTAGATCTAGAAATTCCACCATTTCTTGACTAGTTTTTCCTACGAACCGTAGGTTATAATCATTTTTATTTTTATCTTCTAAAAATCTATCAAGTGATTCTTGGTCATTTTTCCATATGAAGAGGACATCGTCGATGTACCTCTTCCAGAGTACCAGGTCTGTCCCCAGCCTCGGATCGATAACTTCTTGTTCCCAATTCGCCATAAAAAGATTGGCGTAGCTGGGGGCAAACCTGGTACCCATTGCAGTCCCACATATCTGCAGATATATATTCGAGTCAAACCAAAAATAGTTATGATTCAGAATATACTGGGTAACAGTCTGCAGATATTTAATCTGTTCTATAGGCACCTGACTATTCTGTTGCATTCCCATGGATAGGTTAGCCACTGAAGAAGGAGTCTGAGTTAACTCCGAAACGCGTTTGGTAACTATCCTATGGAACAGAACATAATACCGGAGGACTGGAAGCGCTAAAAGAAAGTAAAGACGCAAGGGATCGGTGTGAAATTGGCGTACTGGGAGAGCCGACTTTGTGGTCTATTCTTGGAAAAAGATCAGCTTAAATACCTATCGGCTAATCTCCGAGACAGCACGTCCATATAAGAAACACTGAAGATCCCGAATCTACTTTGCTGTAACCTGCATCATTACTGCTGATCACACGTGGGACGCCACCTGTGAAGCAGCAAGCCGACTCTATTTTCACCACAAACTGTGAGTACAACAGCTTTAGCAGGCAGCAATAGTGTAGCGCTCACGCAAGCGCAGCGACTATTGAGTCGCAATATCTGTTACTAAAGAAAAGACTTTATCCAAACAGCGGACTTATTTCCCACTTCATTTATTTATTGGGACACTGATTGGGTTAAATAACCCACCTGGAAAGATAATATTCACTATTTAAATTGACTTTAGGGCAACATCAGCAAGATTATTGATTTATATGCTTGTTTTATTCTTATTTTATTGTATTTTATAGTTTTTAATTTTTATGTGTGCTATTTAACAGTGTATGTCACCTAATAATAAAATATTGTAATTATCCCTGTGATTCCGAATATTGGTGTGCCCTACCACTCTTTCTTCTGATCCTGCCACTTTTTACTTAGAGGATTGGGTGAATCCTCTTGGTAGGTGCACCCACTTCCACTCTTGATTATACAGGTGAGCCCTCTCTGAATATTCATATTTTTACTATTTATTATCACCCACTGAGAGTGAGCTCCCTGTTTCTCAAAGAATGGATATTTGGAGCCACATGGAAAACAAACGTTTGAAGGTGGAAGCTTTCACGTTTGAGACAAATGATAATGGACATATAAGTTCACCCAATGAAAAATCCACAGCAGATATATTTAGAGAGTTAGAAATTTTATTACAAAAACAACTAAGACAGCGATGGGAAATTAGAGCTCTTAGACAGTATATCATACAAGGAATAATACCAACTGGACTGTTGTTATCCAAAACCCCAGCATATGACTTATATAATATTGAGTTTGAAAAAGAATGGGAGGATTTCCTATATACACAGTCCATTGCATTAATGGAAATGGTTATAAAGAGGAGATCACAAATTTTGGAGGAACTAACAGTCCAGATTGAGGAATTAAAGATATCTATAACAAATTTACCAAAAAATGACGAATACAAATTATGGCAAGAAAAAATTTGTAAAAATATAGATAAAATTGAATATGATATAATATCTAAGAAAAGTAAAAAAATTTGGAATGCTAAAAATGCTAAAAAAGAGCCGAAAAAGACAACACAAAATAAGACCAATAATCAACATATAAAACCAATTGCAGAAAGGGATATAATACATAATTTAGATCAAGGGGAATATAGTATACCAACCACTAATAGATATGAAATATTTACTGAGAATCATTTTTTAGATCAAACCCCACCCCATCACAAAGTAAGATCACGGCAGAAAACACCGAGACGATCACCACAGTCACATCCTATACAAATAGAATCCCCAACACATCGGTACAATTTAAGACACAGGAATATGAACCCGAACCAATATTATCACAAAACTTATCAACAATACAAGACACCACAATCCCGAGTAGCAACACGACACGAGGAGTCTCAGAATACTCAAAGACATCAATACAAATCACAAAGACACGAAAAAAGACACTACGGAGAGGACTTAGAAAGAAGAAATTACAACAATCACTACAACTAGACGAGATAAATGCCATTGTAAATTTGAGCACAACCGTTTTAAATCCTTCACAGATAAAATTATTAAATAAAGGGTTAAAATTTGCACCATCTAATCAACTAAATAAGTTTGACACAATGATTGGTATAGAAAAATACATCAGAAAACTATGCCTAAAGAAATATTTCATTAAAAACCCTATATTAAATGGAAATATCCCAACAGAAGGTCGAAAGTATATACATACAGATGTGAAAATTAAATCAACTAAATTCCCACGCCAAGAAATTAGTGAGGAGATGACGGCCTTTAGACAGGCGGTAGAATTTGACATTAGGAAGATAAAAACGAACAAAAGTAGAGTTAATAATCTATCAAAAGCGGAAATACAAGCGGTAAAACAACTACAGAAGGATCATCAAATAATAATACGTCCAGCAGATAAAGGGGGAGCCATAGTGATATGGGATAAAGATAACTATAATAAAGAGTGTATTAAACAGTTGTCCGATACAATTACATATAAATGTTTACGTACTGACCCCACTATAGAATTCCATAAACAACTGGTAATGTTATGTGAACAGGGTCAAAAATCGGGCATTTTATCCCAGCAAGAATACCAATATATCACTAATGGCCAATGTAGAATGCCAGTTTTTTACTGTATTCCCAAATTACACAAGGACCCCATAAACCCGCCAGGGCGTCCAATAATTTCAGGCATAGGTTCGTTGACATCAAACCTGTCTCATTATATAGATAAATTATTGCAACCAGTAGTTAAAACAATGAAATCATATATAAAAGATACTACCGCAATAATAGATATGGTTGAGAAAATACAGTACAGCCCTGGATGGATTATGGGAACATTGGACGTGCAGTCCCTATATACTGTAATAAATCACCAACAAGGAATAAAAGCTATGGGACAGCAATTGCAACAGAATAGTCAGGTGCCTATAGAACAGATTAAATATCTGCAGACTGTTACCCAGTATATTCTGAATCATAACTATTTTTGGTTTGACTCGAATATATATCTGCAGATATGTGGGACTGCAATGGGTACCAGGTTTGCCCCCAGCTACGCCAATCTTTTTATGGCGAATTGGGAACAAGAAGTTATCGATCCGAGGCTGGGGACAGACCTGGTACTCTGGAAGAGGTACATCGACGATGTCCTCTTCATATGGAAAAATGACCAAGAATCACTTGATAGATTTTTAGAAGATATAAATAAAAATGATTATAACCTACGGTTCGTAGGAAAAACTAGTCAAGAAATGGTGGAATTTCTAGATCTAGAAATTAAAATAGAAGAATCCAAAATAATTTGTAATACATTTCGGAAGCCAACATCAAAAAATAGTTATATCCTTTACAATAGCTGTCATTTACCACAATGGCTCCTAAACATACCGACAGGACAATTCAGAAGAATTAGGAGAAACTGTTCAAAATTAGAGACCTTTGAAAAAGAAGCTGAAATTATGAAAAACCAATTTTTGGAGAAAAAATATCCCACAGAAATTTTGGAAACAGCATTAAATAAAGTTAGACAATTAGATCGGCAGTCTTTCTTTGATACAAAAATAAGGGAACAGAAAGATGAGAATATAAGATTAATTGTCCCTTTTAATACTCAATATAAAAAAGTAAAATATATATTGAATAAACATTGGCATTTTTTAAATAAAGATAAAGTAATAGGCCAATTAATTCCAGATTTTCCACAAGTGATCTTTACTAAAGCTCCAAATTTAGCACTTATGGTAGCACCCACGATCCCAAAAACCAACAAAAATAAAGTAGACCCGTCCATACAAAAATGGACGAATACTACAGGTTTTTTTCGATGTGGAAAGTGTATGGGATGTAAAAATACTATGTTTCCTAAAAAAACAGTGGTAGTAAAATCTACAACAAATAATCATCAACATATAATTAAAGACTTTTTTACATGCAATACCAAAAGTGTTATTTATGTTATACAATGCCCTTGTAAGAGACAATACGTGGGAAGAACGAAGAGACAATTAAAGGTCCGTATAGCAGAACATATCTCTAACATTAAAAAAGGTTATGTAAAACATACGTTGTCAAATCATTTTAAACTCAAACATAACCAAGATCCTAAGGGACTTGTTTTTTCGGCTCTTGAAAAAGTTGAAGCTGATTGGAGGGGTGGAGACCATATTAAAAAAATGTCAAGGATTGAATCACGATTCATCTTTGACTTTAATACATTACTGCCGGCAGGATTAAACGCCAAAATTGAAATATATGGATTCCTATAGCCGTGTTTCAAGGAGGGGGGGGGGGGGGTCCTTGACCGGGGAGAGACCCGTGAGTATTCTTGATCTCCGGGCCTTCCCCCGGTGAAGGACTTTCCTCCTCATTTTCTTCATTTTGTCCATGGTCACATATACAGTTATTATATATATTTTTATGCAATTTTATGAATTTTTATGCATATAGCAATTATTTTATCTGTTTAGGATAACATTTTTTGTTTTATTATATATTGAAAAGTCAATATAAACTTGGGAAAGTTTAATATCGAAATTACATTGAATTTGAATAAAAACGCAATGAAACCGCCACACAGAATTAATAAAAACGCAATGAAACCGCAACATAAAAAATTATAATATTTATTGTATAAATATTATGTGGTATTCAGTAATATTTAATACCTCCTTTCCGTTAGTATAAACGAACAGTAAGAAAGGAAATAGAATAGCTGATGCTGAACTATTAAAGTAGAGCATATTCTGTGTTGCGGTTTGTATAAATATATGCGAATGTTTTTAAATAGATATCATATATTGTAGTTTGATAGTGATATACATACATAGCGATACACACACAGTATATATTTAATTCACTTTTAGTACTTTTATATTGAAGTATGTAAACGATATATCTGCCCTTTCTGATTTGAGAAAGACTGCACGTCACTTCCGATTTCAAGTTAATTAATTTAATCCGCACCTGTTTTAAGGATATAAAAGCTAGTCATTCCCATGGATAGGTTAGCCACTGAAGAAGGAGTCTGAGTTAACTCCGAAACGCGTTTGGTAACTATCCTATGGAACAGAACATAATACCGGAGGACTGGAAGCGCTAAAAGAAAGTAAAGACGCAAGGGATCGGTGTGAAATTGGCGTACTGGGAGAGCCGACTTTGTGGTCTATTCTTGGAAAAAGATCAGCTTAAATACCTATCGGCTAATCTCCGAGACAGCACGTCCATATAAGAAACACTGAAGATCCCGAATCTACTTTGCTGTAACCTGCATCATTACTGCTGATCACACGTGGGACGCCACCTGTGAAGCAGCAAGCCGACTCTATTTTCACCACAAACTGTGAGTACAACAGCTTTAGCAGGCAGCAATAGTGTAGCGCTCACGCAAGCGCAGCGACTATTGAGTCGCAATATCTGTTACTAAAGAAAAGACTTTATCCAAACAGCGGACTTATTTCCCACTTCATTTATTTATTGGGACACTGATTGGGTTAAATAACCCACCTGGAAAGATAATATTCACTATTTAAATTGACTTTAGGGCAACATCAGCAAGATTATTGATTTATATGCTTGTTTTATTCTTATTTTATTGTATTTTATAGTTTTTAATTTTTATGTGTGCTATTTAACAGTGTATGTCACCTAATAATAAAATATTGTAATTATCCCTGTGATTCCGAATATTGGTGTGCCCTACCACTCTTTCTTCTGATCCTGCCACTTTTTACTTAGAGGATTGGGTGAATCCTCTTGGTAGGTGCACCCACTTCCACTCTTGATTATACAGGTGAGCCCTCTCTGAATATTCATATTTTTACTATTTGTAGGCCACTTATTATCTGACGTATCATGTTCTCTTCTTTATATATGTAACTTGTATTTAATAAAGAATATAATTTTTTTTTGATGTTATACCTGTTTAGTCTCAGTTTATTTTCAGTATAGATTCACATAAAAATGATGTATATAAAAGGGAAAAGATATGTTTTTAATACAGGTCACATAATCAGCGACCACGTGACCTTTCTCTTTGGTGTAGAGTGGCTTACAGGAGGCAGCGCGGGATGAACATGTGATTAGTTAGTCACGTGGTCGCCCCTCCTCTCGTTGTCATGGAGAAAATGTAGAACTTGGGCCCGGACGCGCTCCTTGCCGGGCGAGTCACGTGATTGCTGTAGTCACGATCACCTGACACTACAGCGCGATCACCTGACTTGTTGTCATGGTGATCGACGCTGCAGCGTCGGGTAGGGACAACACAGAGTGTTATCAGAAATAAGAAGTGATACCAGGAAATGGCCTATAGAAAGGACCCCTGTATATTATTTAGGATGTTTAGTCAAAATTGGGCTATACAGATAAAATGCATATTAAGGGTAATCGATTATGTGTAAAAGATGGTAATGGAAATAATTTTTTTTTTTAATGATTTTTGACCATTTTTAAAAGGGTTTCTGATAAAGGTAAATACTGTTATAGCAGTGAGGGGAGATTCTGTTGTAGCGTGATAAAAATGAAGATAAAAAAATATATAATAAAATCAAAATGAAGATAAAAAATGGTAATTCTTAATGGCCTAATGTTTAATGCAAGGTGATATCTGGTATGTAATAAAACATTAGACGTAGAATAAAGGGGGGCGCATCACATAATAAAAGAAAAACAGAAAAAGCCTTAGTTGATGAGATGTATTACATTGGGGGGGATTCAGAGGTTGATCTCGAATGCTTCATTTAGAGTCTATTCGGTTTATAGATCCAATACATCTCGCGGCGTCTTATACATTGTAATTTCTTGATCAAACCTTATTGCAAATGCAATTAAGGGGTGACATGATGTCACGACACCTGTTACTTGCATGTGCAATTATTCGCAGTATGTGGCTCTTACCTGGTAACGGATGCCAATTGGTGCAGTCTGCGGTTCTCATGCGGCTATCTTCTTCAGCTGATTGGAGGGGATCTCATCCTGGCTCGAGGGTATCTATAAAAGAGAGAAAATGTCAGTTGGTGCTCATTCAGGTAACGGCAGCGACGAGACTTTTAGATTCCCATAAATCCCAAAGGTTATAATTCTTTGGGGTTCCAATTTGATGATAAATACTGTTATGATAAGGCCCTGCCAATGGGATTTTCCCTTTCATGCTATTACTTCGAAGCTTTTGCCACTTTCCTTCACTGGTTAGTTGAATGCCATTACAAATCAGGATATGTCATTCATTATCTTGATGATTTTTTATTTATTGGTCGGGAGAAATCTTTGGACTGTATAAATTTAGTGAATACGTTTAGAGATATAGCTGAAAATTCGAATATCCCATTGGCAGAGGAGAAAACCGTCTTACCTACTAGTTATATAAAATTCCTTGGTATTTACATAGATTCGGTTAATATGGAATTTAGTATTCCGGTGGAATATGCTATCTGAAAAATCTACTTTAAAATGTATCCAATCTGTTTTAGGTTCGTTAAACTTTCCAGGGTAATATCTATGGGCAGAATATTCTCTAAAAGAATGTACGGTAAAAAACGTCCTTTAGATCATATTAGAATAACACGTCAATGGAAAGAAGATATATCTATCTGGATTCAGTTTTTGGAAAAATTTAATGGTAGAACCGTTTGGCAAGAGGAATTTGTAGATTCTGATTCCCTTTGTTTATTTACTGGTTCTGCAGCATCTGTAGGTTATGGGGCTAGTTTCCAAAGTCATTGGTCAGCTGAGAAATGGCCTATTACTTGGTTGGGGAAATCTTGCATGAAAAACATTCATTTTTTGGAACTATTCCCAGTCCTAGTAGCGTTAACTATTTGGCAAGATAATTTTAAAAACAGGAGAATCTTATTATTTTCGGATAATAAAGGTGTCGTATTTGCCATAAATTGTCAAACAGCTAAAAGTGATATGGTAACAGGATTACTAAGACAAATTGTGCTACTTTGTTTACACAATAACATATGGTTAAAGGCTAAATATATTGAAGGGGAATCTAATATAATAGCAGACTCTTTATCCCGACAGAATTTTCCTTTGTTCAGAACTCTCGTACCGGAAGCAGACAGAATTGGAATCCCGTGCTCGTACAATCTGTGGAACTTGATTTGAAGTGATCTTCTATCCAGTTCAGTGGCAACATCTACATGGGCGGCATATGCAGCGGCATGGTTGAAGTGGCAAAGATTTTGCTCTAATAATAATTTCAATGACAAAGGGAACAATCCAATTCACTTTCTTCTCTTTTTCAAAATCTAATAAAATCTGGGAATAAAGGAGCTTACATACAGAAAATTGTAAGTGGAATTTCCTTTTTTCAAAGGATAATTAAGGTTACTTCATTTTCTTCAAATTTTTTTAGTCAAACAAATAATTAAAGGGTCCAAAAGACTAGAAAGTATTTGTTCAATGGGGGTAGTTTTGAAACCTAAAAAACTACCCCATGATAGTTTGCAGCGTGTCTGGAAACGCTATGTGTTTGCCCAACATATTGTAGGCCACATGGGCATTCTAAAACATGGACCAAGTAGGTGGAATTGCAATCCAAAGAACAGGATATTGAGAGCGTTTCACCGTCTCTTTTGTTTGTAAAAAATAGTTGTTTGGCAAATAGTTTCCCAGCAGCGGCATCTAGATTGTCCACATTTTTACTGCCTTGTTTATATAGGCTACCCGTGTATTCGTTTATTTTGACTGCACTTTCTTTATTTCACTCTGGGCTAAAATATTCTTAAAGAGAACCTGTCACCTCCATAAGTGATATAAATCTGCCAGCATTACCTTATAGCAGCCCCCAGTCTGTTATTGATCATGTGTGTGAGACAGAAATTTGATAATCCATACTTGAGAAAAAATATTTTTTAATCTGCATGAGCGCTCGGTTTCCTGCAGTGGCGTAGGGATCGCCATAGCAACCATAGCAGTGGCTATGGGGCCCTACGCCACTGGGGGCCCGTCCGGACTGCATCATTTTTATTTATTTTTTTATTATTAACACAGACAGGCAGCCAGGCCCGCCCGCCCGCCCAGTGCAGTGGGCGGGGCTTGGGCGGTCCGCGGCTTGGGCCTTACTGAGGGGAGTAGTCACTGTCAGGACTGGAGGCGGGGGGCCCGGGGCGCACTGCCTCACAAGCAGATGATGAGGTAGGCGGTGGAAAGGGGGCCACAACGGGGCCGTACCTGTGGGTTAGCCACTCTGTGAGCTGGTCTGCTGTAGACTAGTCACTAGTATGAAGGACCTGCGATGAGGTCACAGTCATGTGATCCATTACAAGAGGGGCGGAGTTTAGTGTGGAGGCGGAGCCCGGAGAGGATAGTAAAGACTGAGTGGAGGACCTGTGGTGATGTCACTCGGAGGCAGAGCCAGGCACCAGCACCACAGGGCAGGAAAGATTATTTCCTCCTATGCCTCCTCACACAGCCAGGGAAAAGCTGGCCTGTCTTCAAACTAGTAAGGCTCATCCATGTGACAGTGACTGAGCTTTTTCCATTAGCCAAATAGTGAGTCTCAGCCAGCACCACTCCACTCCCATGATGTCCCATTTACTTATAATTAGGACACGTTGTAAGATTTAGCATGGAGAAGTAGTACCTGTCATGCTAAATCTTTAGAGCGTGTCCTTAGTAGTTACTGTCACTCAGCGCTGCTGTCACCACCAAGTATCGCTGATGACCCACCTTTAAGGTCCAGTCACACGACCGTAATTCTGGGTCCGCCTCTGTGCCACAATTTTGCGTAATGTTTGCGGACCCATTCATTTCAATTGGGCTGCAAAGGATGCGGACCGCAACAGTTGTCAGTGTTCCCTGTACAGAGAGAGAAGGGGGCCCGTATAGAAAGGATCAATATGAGGCTTCGTTCACATCGCCGTTCGGCCATTCCGTTCTCCTGCTCAGTTTAGGAGCAGGAGAATGGAAAGGACAGATTCGGAACATAACGGAGCCTACGGACCCCATAGACTATAATAAAGTCTGTTAGGTTTCTGCTCAGAACATGATTTTGGAGCAGAAACAAAAGTAGTGCATGCAAGACTTTTGTCTCCGCTTCAAAAATCTTCTTCTGAGCGAACACCTAATGGACCCCATTATAGTCTATGGGGTCCTTAGGATCGGTTAGGCTCAGTTATGTGCCGAATCCGTCCTTTCCATTCTCCTGCTCCTAAATGGAAAGGCTGAACGGTGATGTGACAGAAGCCTGAGCTGTCACTGGGTTTTCACCGCTGTCTCAGGCGGCTGCCTGCATGGCCCAGCTGATGATAAGCCGGGCCTATAATGAGCCGGGCCATGCAGGCAGTGTTGTGCCCCACTCACTATGCGGTGCTGAGACAATGTGTGGAGCGGACTGCGGCGGTGAGCCTGCCCCATACACAGCAGGTGCTGTGACGATCTCACCATCGTATAAGTGTCTGTCCATATGTATGTGTCTGTCCCTGTGTGTGTGTGTCTGTCACCTGTGTGTCTGTCCCTGTGTGTCTCACCATCACCATGCCCACAGTGTTCCTATGTCTTGACGCAGCTGCATCAGACGTTCTGTGCGGGGCAAGAAGAAGATGGAAGAGGAGGCAGCGCCGCCAGCATGGAGTCCCATGGGAGAGGCACAGGGAGGCACATTAAGGACGTAGGTAACACTACCACACGATCTACACTAGTGTTATCTGTGGTTTTACATAGGACTGCAGGTAACACTACCACATTATCAGCACTAGTGTTATCTGTGGATTTTACATAGGACTGCAGGTAACACTACCACATTATCAGCTCTAGCGTTATCTGTGGATTTTACATAGGACTGCAGGTAACACTACCACATTATCAGCTCTAGTGTTATCTGTAGTTTTACATAGGACTGCAGGTAACACTACTACATTTTCTGTACTTAGATAGCCAGTACTGTGTTATCTGTGTTGTTACATAGGGCTGCAGGTGATATCTACTACATTATCTATACTCAGAGAGTTATCACTATGTAAGGGGGCCCACTGAGACTTTATTGCCCAAGGGCCCACAAGGACAGATCCGGCATTTTTCCCCATAGGAATGTATTAGTGTCGGATCTGTCCTTCCGGCCTGCGCATGTGCAGACCGGTAAAAATGTGAAAATAACGGATCCGTTCTTGCAATGCATTTGTGAGATGGATCCGCATCTGGATCCGTCTCACAAATGCTTTCAGTCACATTAAAATCAGCGGATCCGGCGGGCAGTTCCGATGACGGAACTGCCCACCGGATCACACTGCCGCAAGTGTGAAAGTAGCCTAGGTGGCTGTTTCTTCGCCAAAATGCCATTAACCATTACCACACCACACTATTAAATAATGCAGCTGCGCCTGCCAGGCTGGAGCAGGTATATGTGTGAATAGGGAAGATGCTGAGATCCGGCTGTACCTTACAGTGAGGTACAGCCAGATCTCAGTATCTTCCCTAATCCATATTCACACATATACCTGCTCAAGCCTGGCAGGCGCAGCTGCATTATTTAAAGGGGGGGGGGGCCCATAAATTTTTTTTGCTATGGGGCCCAGTCATTTCTAGCTACGCCCCTGGTTTCCTGTGAGCTTGAAGTCAAGGGGGCAGCGACCTCCTTGCTTCAAATCAAGCAAAAGCAAAGCCCGCCTCTTACCCACCTTCTTCTTCAAAGTAGACACCTTTTGCTTTGATTACTGCTTTGCACACTCTTAGCATTCTCTTGATGAGCTTCAAGAGGTAGTCACCTGAAATGGTCTTCCAACAGTCTTGAAGGAGTTCCCAGATGCTTAGCACTTGTTGGCCCTTTTGCCTTCACTCTGCGGTCCAGCTCACCCCAAACCATCTCGATTGGGTTCAGGTCCGGTGACTGCGGAGGCCAGGTCATCTGGCGCAGCACCCCATCACTCTCCTTCATGGTCAAATAGCCCTTACACAGCCTGGAGGTGTGTTTGGGGTCATTGTCCTGTTGAAAAATAAATGATGGTCCAACTAAACGCAAACCGGATGGAATAGCATGCCACTGCAAGATGCTGTGGTAGCCATGCTGGTTCAGTATGCCTCCAATTTTGAATAAATCCCCAACAGTGTCACCAGCAAAGCACCCCCACACCATCACACCTCCTCCTCCTCCATGCTTCACGGTGGGAACCAGGCATGTAGAGTCCATCCGTTCACCTTTTCTGCGTCGCACAAAGACACGTGGTTGGACCCAAATATCTCAAATTTGGACTAATCAGACCATAGCACAGATTTCCACTGGTCTAATGTCCATTCCTTGTGTTCTTTAGCCCAAACAAGTCTCTTCTGCTTGTTGCCTGTCCTTAGCAGTGGTTTCCTAGCAGATCTTCTACCATGAAGGCCTGATTCACACAGTCTCCTCTTAACAGTTGTTCTAGAGATGTGTCTGCTGCTAGAACTCTGGGTGGCATTGACCTGGTCTCTAATCTGAGCTGCTGTTAACCTGCGATTTCTGAGGCTGGTGACTCGGATGAACTTCTCCTCCGCAGCAGAGGTGACTCTTGGTCTTCCTTTCCAGTTTCTTTGTAGCGCTTGATGGTTTTTGTGACTGCACTTGGGGACACTTTCAAAGTTTTCCTAATTTTTCGGACTGACTGATCTTCATTTCTTAAAGTAATGATGGCCACTCGTTTTTCTTTACTTAGCTGCTTTTTTCTTGCCACAATACAAATTCTAACAGTCTATTCAGTAGGACTATCAGCTGTGTATCCACCTGACTTCTCCACAACGCAACTGATGGTCCCAACCCCATTTATAAGGCAAGAAATCCCACTTATTAAACCTGACAGGGCACACCTGTGAAGTGAAGACCATTTCAGGTGACTACTAGAGTTGAGCGAACACCTGAATGTTCGGGTTCGAGAAGTTCGGCCGAACTTCCCGGAAATGTTCGGGATCCGAACCCCATCCGAACTTCGTCCCGAACCCGAACCCCATTGAAGTCAATGGGGACCCGAACTTTTCGGTACTAAAAAGGCTGTAAAACAGCCCAGGAAAGGGCTAGAGGGCTGCAAAAGGCAGCAACATGTAGGTAAATCCCCTGCAAACAAATGTGGATAGGGAAATGAATTAAAATAAAAATTAACCAAAATCAATTGGAGAGAGGTCCCATAGCAGAGAATCTGGCTTCACGTCAGCCACCACTGGAACAGTCCATTGTCATATATTTAGGCCTAGCACACAGGCAGAGGAGAGAGGTCCCGTAACAGACAATCTGGCTTCATGTCAGCAGAGAATCAGGCTTCACGTCACCCAACATTGGAACAGTCCATTGTCAGATATTTAGGCCCAGCACCCAGGCAGAGGAGAGGTTCATTCAACTTTGGGTAGCCTCGCAATATAATGGTAAAATGAAAATAAAAATAGGATTGAATGAGGAAGTGCCCTGGAGTCCAATAATATATGGTTAAGGGGAGGTAGTTAATGTCTAATCTGCACAAGGGACGGACAGGTCCTGTGGGATCCATGCCTGGTTCATTTTTATGAACGTCAGCTTGTCCACATTGGCTGTAGACAGGCGGCTGCGTTTGTCTGTAATGACGCCCCCTGCCGTGCTGAATACACGTTCAGACAAAACGCTGGCCGCCGGGCAGGCCAGCACCTCCAAGGCATAAAAGGCTAGCTCTGGCCACGTGGACAATTTAGAGACCCAGAAGTTGAATGGGGCCGAACCATCAGTCAGTACGTGGAGGGGTGTGCACATGTACTGTTCCACCATGTTAGTGAAATGTTGCCTCCTGCTAACACGTTGCGTATCAGGTGGTGGTGCAGTTAGCTGTGGCGTGTTGACAAAAGTTTTCCACATCTCTGCCATGCTAACCCTGCCCTCAGAGGAGCTGGCCGTGACACAGCTGCCTTGGCGACCTCTTGCTCCTCCTCTGCCTTGGCCTTGGGCTTCCACTTGTTCCCCTGTGACATTTGGGAATGCTCTCAGTAGCGCGTCTACCAACGTGCGCTTGTACTCGCGCATCTTCCTATCACGCTCCAGTGCAGGAAGTAAGGTGGGCACATTGTCTTTGTAGCGTGGATCCAGCAGGGTGGCAACCCAGTAGTCCGCACAGGTTAAAATGTGGGCAACTCTGCTGTCGTTGCGCAGGCACTGCAGCATGTAGTCGCTCATGTGTGCCAGGCTGCCCAGGGATAAGGACAAGCTGTCCTCTGTGGGAGGCGTATCGTCATCGTCCTGCCTTTCCCCCCAGCCACGCACCAATGATTGGGTGCCACCCCGCTGTGACCATGCTTCATCCTCATCCTCCTCCACCTCCTCCTCATCCTCGTCCTCCTCGTCCTCCAGTAGTGGGCCCTGGCTGGCCACATTTGTTGCCAAAAACCTCCCTCTGAGTCACTTCGAAGAGACTGGCCTGAAAGTGCTAAAAATGACCCCTCTTCCTCCTCCTCCTCCTCCTCCTGGGCCACCTCCTCTTCCATCATCGCCCTAAGTGTTTTCTCAAGGAGACATAGAAGTGGTATTGTAACGCTGATAACGGCGTCATCGCCACTGGCCATGTTGGTGGAGTACCCGAAACAGCGCAACAGGGCACACAGGTCTCGCATGGAGGCCCAGTCATTGGTGGTGAAGTGGTGCTGTTCTGTAGTGCGACTGACCCGTGCGTGCTGCAGCTAAAACTCCACTATGGCCTGCTGCTGCTCGCACAGTCTGTCCAGCATGTGCAAGGTGGAGTTCCATCTGGTGGGCACGTCGCATATGAGGCGGTGAGCGGGAATGCCGAAGTTACGCTGTAGCGCAGACAGGCGAGCAGCGGCAGGATGTGAACGCCGGAAGCGCGAACAGACGGACCGCACTTTATGCAGCAGCTCTGACATGTCGGGGTAATTCAGCACATGCGCCAGGCAAGGGATGTGCGTCAAATTGGCTAGTCCCAGAGCTGCAACGAGATTTCGCCCATTATCGCACACCACCAGGCCGGGCTTGAGGCTCACCGGCAGCAACCACTCGTCGGTCTGTTGTTCTATACCCCGCCACAACTCCTGTGCGGTGTGGGGCCTGTCCCCCAAACATATGAGTTTCAGAATGGCCTGCTGACGTTTACCCCGGGCTGTGCTGAAGTTGGTGGTGAAGGTGTGTGGCTGACTAGATGAGCAGGTGGAAGAAGAGGAGGAGGAAAGCCGAGAAGGAGGAGGAGGCAACAGGAGGCAAAGAATGTTGCCCTGTGATCCTTGGCGGCGGAAGGACGTGCGCCAAACAGCTCTCCGCCTGGGGCCCAGCTGCCACTACATTTACCCAGTGTGCAGTTAGGGAGATATAGCGTCCCTGGCCGTGCTTACTGGTCCACGTATCTGTGGTTAGGTGGACCTTGCCACAGATGGCGTTGCGCAGTGCACACTTGATTTTATCGGATACTTGGTTGTGCAGGGAAGGCACGGCTCTCTTGGAGAAGTAGTGCCGGCTGGGAACAACATACTGTGGGACAGCAAGCGACATGAGCTGTTTGAAGCTGTCTGTGTCCACCAGCCTGAATGACAGCATTTCATAGGCCAGTAGTTTAGAAATGCTGGCATTCAGGGCCTGGGATCGAGGGTGGCTAGGTGGGAATTTACGCTTTCTCTCAAATGTTTGTGAGATGGAGAGCTGAACGCTGCCGTGTGACATGGTTGAGATGCTTGGTGACGGAGGTGGTGGTGGTGTTGGTGGTACATCCCCTGTTTGCTGGGCGGCAGGTGCCAACGTTCCTCCAGAGGCGGAGGAAGAGGCCGAGGCGGCAGCAGCAGAAGAGGCCGAAGCGGCAGCAGCAGAAGAGGTAGCAGGGGGAGCCTGAGTGACTCCCTTGTTTTTAAGGTGGTTACTCCACTGCAGTCCATGCTTTGCATGCAGGTGCCTGGTCATGCAGGTTGTGCTAAGGTTCAGAACGTTAATGCCTCGCTTCAGGCTCTGATGGCACAGCGTGCAAACCACTCGGGTCTTGTCGTCAGCACATTGTTTGAAGAAGTGCCATGCCAGGGAACTCCTTGAAGCTGCCTTTGGGGTGCTCGGTCCCAGATGGCGGCGGTCAGTAGCAGGCGGAGTCTCTTGGCGGCGGGTGTTCTGCTTTTGCCCACTGCTCCCTCTTTTGCTACGCTGTTGGCTCGGTCTCATCACTGCCTCTTCCTCTGAACTGTGAAAGTCAGTGGCACGACCTTCATTCCATGTGGGGTCTAGGACCTCATCGTCCCCTGCATCGTCTTCCACCCAGTCTTGATCCCTAACCTCCTGTTCAGTCTGCACACTGCAGAAAGACAAAGCAGTTGGCACCTGTGTTTCGTCATCATCAGAGACGTGCTGAGGTGGTATTCCCATGTCCTCATCATCAGGAAACATAAGTGGTTGTGCGTCAGTGCATTCTATGTCTTTCACCGCTGGGGAAGGGCTGGGTGGATGCCCTTGGGAAACCCTGCCAGCGGAGTCTTCAAACAGCATAAGAGACTGCTGCATAACTTGAGGCTCAGACAGTTTCCCTGGTATGCATGGGAGTGATGTGACAGACTGATGGGGTTGGTTTTCAGGCGCCATCTGTGCGCTTTCTGCAGAAGACTGGGTGGGAGATAATGTGAACGTGCTGGATCCACTGTCGGCCACCCAATTGACTAATGCCTGTACCTGCTCAGGCCTTACCATCCTTAGAACGGCATTGGGCCCCACCATATATCGCTGTAAATTCTGGCGGCTACTGGGACCTGAGGTAGTTGGTACACTAGGACGTGTGGCTGTGGCAGAACGGCCACGTCCTCTCCCAGCACCAGAGGATCCACTAACACCACCACGACCATGTCCACGTCCGCGTCCCTTATTAGATGTTTTCCTCATTGTTATCGTTCACCACAACAACAAAAATATTATTTGGCCCAATGTATTGTATTCAAATTCAGCTGGATATAAATTTGAGGCCTAGTATTTAGGCGCTGGGTGACAGGTATGGGTTTAGTGACAGAATTAGACTTGGAAATGCACAGTAGCGTGTGTGTGAAGTTATTCTGAATGACCCTATGTGCACCTTGAATATTATATACCCTTTAGGGATAGATTTCAAATAGCTCTGATATAGCAGAAACCACTAAATTAGGAAATTGCTAAATTGGGAATTGTATTTCAACCCAGAACAAAAAATGTGCTTTGACGGACACTAAATAACTTGCCCAGCCACAACAGGACAGCGGTAACGAGAGATGTAGCGGGATATAAATTTGAGGCCTAGTATTTAGGCGCTGGGTGACAGGTATGGGTTTACTGACAGAATTAGACTGGGATATGGCTAAAAAATAACCACACTATTGCTGGTTAAATGCACTTGGTGACAGGCGCAGCTTGCCCCTGATGTAGTATATGGCCAAAAAATAAACAGACTATTGCTGGTTAAATGCACTTGGTGTGACAGCTTGACCCTGATGTAGGCTTTAGCCAAAAAACAACCACACCATTGAGGGTTAAATGCACTTGGTGGCAGCTTGTGCTGGCGCACCACAAGACACAAAATGGCCGCCGATCACCCCAGAAAGAAGTGACTGACAAACGGTCTGGGCAGCCTAAAAACAGTGAGCAATTGAATTTCAGCAGCTCAATGACCCACAGCTGCAGATCGATCGATTAATCAAGTCCTTTGGAGGAGTTAATCTGCCTAATCTCGCCCTACTGTCGCAGCCGCAACCTCTCCCTACGCTAATCAGAGCAGAGTGACGGGCGGCGCTATGTGACTCCAGCTTAAATAGAGGCTGGGTCACATGGTGCTCTGGCCAATCACAGCCATGCCAATAGTAGGCATGGCTGTGACGGCCTCTTGGGGCAAGTAGTATGACGCTTGTTGATTGGCTGCTTTGCAGCCTTTAAAAAAGCGCCAAGAAAGCGACGAACACCGAACCCGAACCCGGACTTTTACAAAAATGTCCGGGTTCGGGTCCGTGTCACGGACACCCCAAAATTCGGTACGAACCCGAACTATACAGTTCGAGTTCGCTCATCCCTAGTGACTACCTCTTGAAGCTCATCAAGAGAATGCCAAGAGTGTGCAAAGCAGTAATCAAAGCAAAAGGTGGCTACTTTGAAAAACCTAGAATATGACATATTTTCAGTTGTTTCACACTTTTTTGTTATGTATATAATTCCACATGTGTTAATTCATAGTTTTGATGCCTTCAGTGTGAATCTACAATAGTCATAGTCATGAAAATAAAGAAAACTCTTTGAATGAGAAGGTGTGTCCAAACTTTTGGTCTGTACTGTATATATATATATATATATATATATATATATATTACATAGAATAGTATACTGTATATATACTACATAGAATAGTATACTGTATATATATATACTACAGAGGACAGTATACTATATATATACTGCAAAGAACAGTATACTGTATATATACTACAGAGGACAGTATACTGTATATAAACTACAGAGGTCAGTATACTGTATATATACTACAGAGGTCAGTATACTGTATATATACTAGAGAGGACAGTATACTGTGTATAAACTAAAGAGGACAGTATACTGTATATATACTACAGAGGACAGTATACTGTTTATATACTACAGAGGACAGTATACTGTATATATATACTACAGAGGACAGTATACTATATATACTACAACGAATAGTATACTGTATATACACTACAGAGGACAGTATGCTGTATATATACTACAGAGGACAGTATACTGGTATATATACTACAGAGGACAGTATACTGTTTATACACTACAGAGGACAGTATACTGTGTATATATATATACTACAGAGGACAGTATACTATATATACTACAACGAATAGTATACTGTATATACACTACAGAGGACAGTATGCTGTATATATACTACAGAGGACAGTATACTGGTATATATACTACAGAGGACCGTATACTGTTTATATACTACAGAGGATAGTATACTGTATATATACTACAGAGGACAGTATACTGTATATATACTACAGAGCACAGTATACTGTATATATATACTACAGAAGACAGTATACTGTATATACACTACAGCGGACAGTATACTGTATATACACTACAGAGGACAGTATACTGTATATATATATATATATATATATATATATCTTAGAGGACAGTATACTGGTATATATACTACAGAGGACCATATACTGTTTATATACTACAGAGGACAGTATACTGTATATGTATACTACAGAGAATAGTATACTGTACATATACCATGGAGGACAGTATACAGTGTATATACTACAGAGAACAGTATACTGTGTATATACTACAGAGGACAGTATACTGTATATGTATACTAAAGAGAATAGTATACCGTATATATACCACAGAGGACAGTATACTGTGTATATACCACAGAGAACAGTATACTGTATATACCACAGAGCACAGTATAATGTGTATATACTACAGAGAACAGTATAATGTGTATATACTACAGAGAACAGTATGCTATATATACATTGCCTGTCCCAAAAAAAAGTCGCCACCTGGATTTAACTAAGCAGATAGTTCTGAGCCTCCTATTGGATAATTACTGCATGGGCGATTATCTTTCAGCTGGCAACAAGTTATTTAACCCCGACTGGTGCAATGAGTTGCTTCTCAATTCTTAAACAACCATGTCGAAAGACACATCTCGTGGTCGTGGAATAGATGTTAGTCTGTTTGAGACTCTTTACCCAAAATCCAGGTGACAGGTTCCCTTTAAACGTTTGGTGAAATCAAATCGAAGAAAAACAACAGTAGAACTCAGGGCTATGTTTAATAGTGAAAGTAAGAGCATTTCCACACGCACAATGCAAACATCTGTGTAGCCGTAAGAAAACTGCTAATCAGTGAGGCAAACCAGAAAAAAGGCTTCAATTTGCTAGGGAGTAGAGTTGAGCGAACCCGAACTGTAAAGTTCGGGTTCGTACCGAACTTTAGGTTATGGCGCTTTTTGAAAGGCCCCAAAGCAGCAAATCAACAAGCATCATACTACTTGCCACAAAAGGCCATCATAGCCATGCCTACTAATGGCATGGCTGTGATTGGCCGGTGCAGCATGTGACCCAGCCTCTATTTAAGCTGGAGTCATGTAGCGCCGCCCGTCACTCTGCTCTGATCAGTGTAGGGAGAGGTTGCAGCTGCTGCTGTTAGGGAGAGATCAGGGAGCGATCTTATGAAGAACTGCTTCTTTACTTGGAGATCTCCAGCAAATGTGTTTTGTGGGTGCAGTGCACAATTGTTTTAAGCCTGCCCCGAACCAACTACTGCTGAAAACAAACTTTTTTTACTTCAGTAAGTCAATATCAATACACAATCGGCAGCCATTGTATGAAACGATAGTGCACCAGCACAGGCTATCTGCATGTCTGCAAGTCCAGAAATACAGCTTTGAGACACTGGGGTAAAAAACAACAACTTTGTTTCATATAGTGCACATCTGGGATTATCGCTGCATAAGTTAGTGTCACATTTAGGCCACAAATACGGCTTTGGCATACTGGGGCATACTGGGTGAAACAAACCCCTCTGTTTCATATAGTGCACATCTAGGATTATAGGTGCATAAGGGACTGTTCATTTTAGGCCAGAAATACGGCTTTCGCATACCGGGGTGGAAAAAACACTGTGTTTTATATACTGCACATCTGTGATTTTAGGTGCATAAGTTACTGTGAAATTTTGGCCACAAATACGGCTTTTGCTTACTGGGGTTAAAAAAGCCTCTGATATACTGCACATCTGGAATTAGAGGTGCTCCGTCTTCTGCTGCTGCCTCGGCCTCTGGAGGAATGTTGGCACCTGCCCCAACTGCTGATATGGAGCGTGTTAGCAGGAGGCAGCATTTGAACAACATGGTGGATCAGTACCAGTGCACACGACTACACGTACTGACTGATGGTTCTGCCCCATTCTACTTCTGGGTCTCCAAATTGTCCACATGGCCAGAGCTTGCCCTGTACGCCTTGGAGGTGCTGGCCGGCCCTGCACCCAGTGTACTCTCTGAACGTGTATTTAGCACGGCAGGAGGCGTCATTACAGACAGACGCAGCCGCCTGTCCCAACGTGGACAAGCTCACGTTCATTAAAATGAACCAGGCCTGGATCCCTCAGGATCAGAATAGACAGTTCTAACAGCCTCAACCATCCATCCTTGTACTCAAGTGCACTTATTCCTTTATTTTTATTTTTATATGTCCCAATATTTTGGGGGATACCCCTATGTAAAAATGCAAAATAACACACATCTGTGGCTACCTATTCCTCCTTCGTCGCTGCTTCCACCTAGATCGGCACGTGAGCCTACACCGCCACATCCACCCATTCACTGCCTCCTCAACCTCTTCCTCCTACATCATTCCTAATTTTTATTTTTTAAGGTCTTTTATGTTTTTTTTTTATTCATTTCCCTATCAACATTTTCTTTGCAGAGCATTTGCCATGCTCTTAAGCACATTTTGCTGCCTTTTGCAGCCCTCTAGCTCTTTCCAGGGCTTTTTTAGAGCCATTTTAGTGGCCAAAAGTTTGGGTCCCCATTGACTTTAATGGGGTTCGGGCTCAAGTTCGGGTCCCGAACCTGAACTATTTTTTCAAGTTTGGCCGAACCTGCCGAACGCGAACATCCAGGTGTCCGCTCAACTTTACTAGGGAGCATAAAGATTGGACTCTGGAGCAATGGAAGAAGGTCATGTCGTCTGATGAGTCCAGATTTAACCTGTTCCAGAGTGATGGGCGCATCAGGGTAAGAAGAGAGGCAGAAGAAGTGATGCCCCCATCATGCCTAGTGCCTCGTGTACAAGCCAGTGGGGCAGTGCTATGATCTGGGGTTGCTGCAGTTGGTCAGGTCTAGGTTCAGCAACAGTATGTGCTCCAAGAATGAGGTCAGCGACCACCTGAACATACTCAAGGACCAGGTTATTCCATCGATGGATTTGTTCTTCCCTGATGGCACGGGCATATTCCAAGATGACAATGCCAGGATTCATCGGGCTCAAATTGTGAAAGAGTGGTTCAGGGAGCAGGAGACATCATTGTCACACATGGAGTGGCCACCACAGAGTCCAGACCTTAACCCCATTGAGAATCTTTTTTTTTTTGGGGTGGCAACTTTTTTTTTTTTTACAAGCAGTGTATATATACTAGAGAGAACAGTATACTGTGTATATATATATATATATATATATATATATATATATGATGAAAAAATTGGACTGCACTCCAACTGAGCCTTTCTCAAGCATTGGTGAACAGTGAATGGCAGATATAGAAAGGTGTATCCACACATACAATCAATAAAATCACATAATTGATACTTTACAAATAATACCTGTATACAATATACAATATACAAATGATCGATCATAATACATAAGGTGACCTGTGCTTAACATACTAGCAAAATTCCATAATGTGTCGTATTACATATGAAAATACCGAAAGGTACATGATTAGTTACATCTGTAACCTATCACCATATCATTAGTGCATCAACAAGAATGATAACCATGTGCAAATAAAGGAGACTAATGAATTTTACCCTGAGGGGAGGATGCAGCCCACGTATACCATAGCGCCGGTCGGCGCGTCCTAGGGAGTCCAGTGCGCATGCCCCAGCCTCACATCATCATCAACGGGGGACATGTCCAAGCACCATCGTGCCGCCCACTGATGACATCAGCAACATTCTGGTACCTCCCGTCGATGACTATAGACAGCCGCGCCTGCGCAATGTCATCATCGCGATCTAGCCGCCATGTTGGTCAAGGGAATCCACTACGGGAGATAATCATAATCGTAATCTATGTAGCCAGTTTTTGTTCTACACATTCAGTTGCTGTGGTTGTTTACCACTGTATTGCAGGTGGGCTGGGTCACCATCTTTTTCAAAATGATAGACGCAGATCCAATCATCCTACAAAAGCTCCCGGCACGTCAGTGTCATCGGCATTGTAGGGTCTTACCCCGCATCACTGTGCAACTGTGAGGGTGCTCCTCATTATAATAGAACCATATCCATAATAAAGCAATACACAGCTACATAGAAATTGGTTAAGTCGCTCCCCCTTATATTGTAGCTAGATGGGACGTACGCCTGGACTCCACAGACAAAAAAATAACAAAACAGAATAATTTTGTGGGGCTTATCATCCACCATTCAGGTTCATCAGTCTTCTAGAGTGCCTTCGGTGTAAAGTATCAATTATGTGATTTTATTGATTGTATGTGTGGATACACCTTTATATATCTGCCATTCACTGTTCACCAATGCTCGAGAAAGGCTCAGTTGGAGCCGAAACGTCGCTTTGCCATTCATGGGTGAATAAAACAGATTTTCTTGAAGATACGCTTGGAGTGCAGTCCAATTTTTTCATCTCTATTAGTGGGTACGCACCTGCTGCCGTACTTGGATTTTGCACCCATTTTTTACTTACCATTTTGAGGGTGGTGCCGCTGGTGGTTTTCTTTTTCTATTTTCAAGTGATATTGGCTGAGCACACCTACAACATTTATATCTATCATCACTACAAAGACTTTTTGGTTGGTTTGGCTATACCAACATGTCACAATCTGACACACCCAGTGGCTATGTCTTTACACAGGAGGATGCCGAGCGGATCATTGGTGGCATTGAGGGAGATGCTGCTTTCCTTACTACCCCATCGTTAAAGGAGCTTAAAAGAAAGTATGAAAACTTGTCAAGAAGGACATTATCGTTAAAACTGCACATGACGACCCTCGGGCATTACTACAAGGAGCAGTGTATCCCGAGAGGAATGCGATCACACCTCCGTCCCAATTTGTTCTCACACAGTGACTCTTATTGGAAACGTTTTGAAGCCTTGTCCAAGAAATATTCCATGGATTTCATTCTACTAAACATAGAATTTTTGCAACAGGAGGTCGCCGCATTGACTATTGACATGGCACAGATTGAGCAACAGCTCCGTATACACATGACTGAGGAGCAATATTTAGAGTTCAGTGAAAATTTAAAGGGGCAATTACATCAGTTACAGACAGAGCTAGAGGATGGAAAAAGGATCAAGTAGGCCCGTGATATTGAAGACTATAAGAAAGGGGACATCTACGGTTGGCAACCAGGCAATCCCCCGTTTAATAATATGAGGGACAAAAAATTAAGAAAAATCATCCAGACGCACAAAGGGGAACCAGAGTTTTTTTTAGGGAGCAAAGTGGATTTACATACAGCAAGAGGAGACGAATTAGGAGAGGTGGCCGCCGATGCAGACGAGACCAGCAGAAGTCGCAATATGAAAACCAGGACTCAAGTACAAAAAAAGAAGAAATAGCGGTAATTAATCTTTCCTCTAAAATATTGACACCTGCGCAGTTATCTGTTTTATCAAAAGGACTATCATTTTGCCCCAATGCAAAGGTAAATTGGTTAGATGTTGAGTCTGATCTATGCAATTTCTTCCGCTCTATCAAGCTTAAGGTGTGGTTCCAAGGAAAGGGTGGTGAACAAACAGCAAGATCTAGTGAATTTTTATGTAAAATGTTTAACTTGTCAAAAAAAAGTCATTTTAATCCAATAATAAATGAACCAGCCATCGATGCATATATCTCGGCTGTCAAAAATGAGATTGGTGCCCTGAGGGCTCTTCCACGTACTGAGAGCTTCAGGTTCCCCAATCTCACCACGGCTGAGATACAGGCATTGATGGAATTGAAGAAGGATACTGAGCTCACGATAAAACCAGCCGATAAGGGCGGTGCAGTTGTAGTGCTTGACACCTCCAAATACACTAAAGAGATCCTAAGGCAACTCAGTGATGAGAATGTATATAGTGTGATAACATATGACCCCAAGTTCTGTATTATGCGTTTAATAGAGGAATGTTTGACAGATGCAGTACAAGCAGGTATTATAGATGAGGGCCTTAGGGAATACCTCATAGTCTCCCACCCCATCACTCCAGTGATTTATGTGCTGCCAAAAGTGCACAAAACAATGGTGGACCCACCTGGGCGCCCCATTGTTTCTGGCACTGATTCAGTGTTCTGTCATGTATCTATCTTCCTAGATAAAGTGTTACGCAATTTTTCTACAGGGGGCCAGTCCTATATTAGGGATACATCAGATTTTTTGAAGAAGCTTAACACTGTGAATTTGGATATGGTGGACAGGATCATTTTGGCGTCATTTGACGTCGTATCCTTATACACTTCCATAAACCATCACAAGGGCATTGCAGCGGTACAAGACATGTTGGATGTGTCATCAATGACGCCTGAGGCGTGCTCTTTTATCATCTCACTTTTGAGGATAGTACTTGAATACAATTATTTCCTTTTTCAGGATACTTTCTATGTCCAGAAACGCAGCGTGGCGATGGGGTCCAACGTGGCCCCAACGTATGCCAACATATTTATGCGCCGCTTTGAGGAAGATGTCGTCTATGGGTCCCACCATGCCCAGTATGTCTTGGGCTGGTGGCGATACATAGACGACATCTTCCTCATCTGGACTGGCACTGATGAACAATTGTTGGACTTTCACCAATACCTAAATGGGATAGACAGTGAATTACAATTCACTGTGACGTACTCTGATACCTCAGTTCAGTTCCTTGACACCAATGTGGTGGTTTCCAATGGTAAGCTATCCACACTACTATACACGAAGTCTACGGATAGGAACATGATACTGAGATATGAGAGTTGCCACCCCCGCAGTATGGTGAAACATCTCCCATACTCGCAATTTTTAAGAGCAAGACGAATTGTAGCAGATAGTGGTGCTCTCGAGCACACGGTTGACAACATGGTCACTAAATTCAGACAACGGGGTTACCCCAACAAACTGCTTATTGAACAGAAACAGAAGGCGTTAGCTATAGATAGGGATATCCTATTGCAGGATAATGCTAATAAGAGGACACAGAAAAGAATCACGTTTGTGTCCACCTATTCAGAATATAGTGATGCGATCAATAAAATTTTAAAAAGGCATTGGTCAATATTAGGTAGTTGCCTAAAAATGGTACCTGAATTTGCAACTTTTCCCTTATGTGCCTACCGTAGATCCCAGAACATCAGAGATCAATTAGTAAGGGCTGATGTGGGTCCCAAATCTAGGGTCATACAGACCACGTTGGCACCATCGGGCACGGGTTGTTACCCGTGTCTACATTGTGTCAATTGTGGTCTGATCCGTAGATCAAGAACATTCATACACCCTGAGACGGGAGAAGTATATCCCATTAAATTCCACTTGACATTTGACTCTTCATTTGTAATTTATGTGTTATCTTGTCCATGTCAATTATTATACGTAGGTGAAACATCTACAGATCTGAAGACTAGGTTAAATAACCATCGTCATACCATTAGAAAAGGACGTAAAGACTTACCAGTCCCGAGACATTTTGGGTTACTTAAACATAAAGAAAAAGATCTCAGATGCTGGATCGTAGACCATGTCCCAATGCCACGGAGAGGGGGGGATCGGATAGCTTTACTTAAGAAAAAAGAAATGCAGTGGATTCAAATCTTAAAAAGCCTGCACCCCACTGGCTTAAATATCGATTACAGATATGGTGGGGGTATGTGAGGAGACCAGTTTGCCCTTATGCTTTATTGATGAGCGCTTTGTATTACTTACTGTGGAAGACTGATGCATTGGTTTTATAAAAATTCTAAAAGTAAAAAAAAAAAAAAAAAATGTAATAGATAATTATAATTTTGATTTATATATTCACTGACACTTTATTTATTGTCTCTATAGATACATCTACACCGAAGGCACTCTAGAAGACTGATGAACCTGAATGGTGGATGATAAGCCCCACAAAATTATTCTGTTTTGTTATTTTTTTGTCTGTGGAGTCCAGGCGTACGTCCCATCTAGCTACAATATAAGGGGGAGCGACTTAACCAATTTCTATGTAAAATTCATTAGTCTCCTTTATTTGCACATGGTTATCATTCTTGTTGATGCACTAATGATATGGTGATAGGTTACAGATGTAACTAATCATGTACCTTTCGGTATTTTCATATGTAATACGACACATTATGGAATTTTGCTAGTATGTTAAGCACAGGTCACCTTATGTATTATGATCGATCTGCGATTTTTGCACATTTGTATATTGTATACAGGTATTATTTGTAAAGTATCAATTATGTGATTTTATTGATTGTATGTGTGGATACACCTTTATATATCTGCCATTCACTGTTCACCAATGCTTGAGAAAGGCTCAGTTGGAGCCGAAACGTCGCTTTGCCATTCATGGGTGAATAAAACAGATTTTCTTGAAGATACGCTTGGAGTGCAGTCCAATTTTTTCATCTCTATTAGTGGGTACGCACCTGCTGCCAAACTTGGATTTTGCACCCATTTTTTACTTACCATTTTGAGGGTGGTTTTCTTTTTCTTTTTATATATATATATATACAGTGCTGCCCATAACTATTCAAACCCCTGGCAAATTTTGACTTAAAGTTGCTTTTATTCAACCGGCAAGTAATTTTTTGATGGGAAATGACATCGGTGTCTCCAAAAAGATAATAAGACGATGTACAAGAGGCATTATTGTGGAAAAAAACATTTCTCAGCTTTTTTTTACATTTGAGTAAAAAAAAAGTGTCCAGTCCAAAATCATTCATACCCTTCACAAACTGTTCGTCTGTGGGAAAATCCAAAGTTCTATACCATTCCAAATAGTCCAAGCTGTTCTAAAGCCTCCTAATTACCCTGATTAATTAGGAACAGCTGTTTTAATCAACTCAACAGGTGAAAAACAGCAGCTCTCTGCAGTTGGTTTGTGGACAGTCATGGCTAAGACAAAGGAGCTCCGTGAGGACCTGCGGCTGCGCATTGTGGCGGCTCACAAGTCAGGAAAGGGCTACAAGGCCATTTCTAAATGTTTTCACGTTCCAGTGGCTACAGGGCAAAGTATTTAAAAAAAATACAAGATGTTCCGCACTGTGGAAAATCTCGGAGGACGTGGTCGGAAGCCAAAAGTGACACCTGTGCTGCCAGGAGGATAGTTAGAGAGGTGAAAAAGAATCCAAGGATCACCACCAAGGCCATCCTGGTGAATCTGGGCTCTTCTGGTGGCAATGTCTCAAGGCAGACAATCCAGCGGACACTGCACACTGCAGACCAAGGAGGACGCCACTTCTCCAGATAAGGCACACAAAAGCTTGCAAAAGCTCATCTGGACAAAGAAGAAGACTTCTGGTCTTCTGTTTTATGGTCAGATGAAACAAAAATTTAATGGTTTGGTCACAATGATGTTTCCTTCATTTTGCGTAAAAAAGGAGAAGCCTTCAACCCCAAGAACACCATCCCCACTGTCAAACATGGTGGTGGGAACCTAATGCTTTGGGGGTGTTTTTCAGCCAATGGACCAGGGAACCTAATCACAGTAAACGGCACCATGAAAAAAGAGCAATACATGAGGATTCTCAACGACAACATCAGGCCGTCTGCAGAGAAACGTGGCCTTGGGCACCAGTGGACATTTCAGCAATGACCCGAAACACACAGCAAAAGTGGTGAAGAAATGGTTAGCAGACAATAACATTAACGTCTTGGAGAGGCCCAGCCAGAGTCCAGACTGGAATCCAATTGAGAATCTGTGGAGGGAGCTAAAGATCAGGGTGATGGCAAGAAGACCCTCCAACCTGAAAGATGTGGAGCTCATTGCTAAAGATGAATGGGCAAAAATACCTGTGGAGACCTGCAAAACGCTGCTCTGCGATTATAGGAAGCGTCTGATCGCTGTAATAGCCAATAAAGGCTTTTCTATTGACTATTGAGAAGGGGAGGAATAATTTTGGACACTTTTTGCTCAAATGTAAATAAAAGCTGAGAAATGTTTTCCCCACAATAATGCCTCTTGTACATCGTCTTATTATCTTTTGGGCGACACCGATGTCATTTACTGTCAAAAAATTTCTTGCTGGTTGAATAAAAGTAACTTTAAGTCAAAATTTGCCAGAGTTATGAATAATTATGGGCAGCACTGTATATATACACACTACAGAGGACAGTATACTGTATATATACACACTACAGAGGACAGTATACTGTATATATACTACAGAGCACAGTACACTGTATATATACTACAGAGGACAGTATACTGTGTATATACTACAGAGGACAGTATACTGTGTATATACTACAGAGAACAGTATACTGTATATACACTACAGAGGACAGTATACAGTGTATATACTACAGAGGACAGTATACTGCATATATACTACAGAGGACAGTATACTGTATATATACTACAGAGGACAGTATACTGTATATATACTACAGAGGACAGTATACTGTGTATATACTACAGAGAACAGTATACTGTATATACACTACAGAGGACAGTATACAGTGTATATACTACAGAGGACAGTATACTGCATATATACTACAGAGGACAGTATACTGTGTATATATATACTACAGAGGACAGTCTACTGTATATATACTACAGAGGACAGTATACTGTGTATATACTACAGAGGACAGTATACTGTATATATACTACAGAGGACAGTATACTGTATATATATACTACAGAGGACAGTATACTGTATATACACTACAGAGGACAGTATACTGTATATATACTACAGAGGACAGTATACTGTGTATATACTACAGAGAACAGTATACTGTATATATACTACAGAGGACAGTATACTGTATATATACTACAGAGGACAGTATACTGTGTATATACTACAGAGAACAGTATACTGTGTATATACTACAGAGGACAGTATACTGTATATATATACTACAGAGGACAGTATACTGTATATATACTACAGAGAACAGTATACTGTATATATATACTACAGAGGACAGTATACTGTATATATATATACTACAGAGGACAGTATACTGTGTATATACTACAGAGGACAGTATACTGTATATATATACTACAGAGGACAGTATACTGTATATATACTACAGAGAACAGTATACTGTATATATATACTACAGAGGACAGTATACTGTATATATATATACTACAGAGGACAGTATACTGTGTATATACTACAGAGGACAGTATACTGTATATATATACTACAGAGGACAGTATACTGTATATATACTACAGAGAACAGTATACTGTATATATATACTACAGAGGACAGTATACTGTATATATATATACTACAGAGGACAGTATACTGTGTATATACTACAGAGAACAGTATACTGTATATATATATACTACAGAGGACAGTATACTGTATATATACTACAGAGAACAGTACACTGTGTATATACTACAGAGGACAGTACACTGTATATATACTACAGAGGACAGTATACTGTGTATATACTACAGAGAACAGTATACTGTATACATACAGTTTCTAGCCTGAATATTGTCTGGATACAAGTTGATGCAAATAAATCTGTTGAACTTTACTGAAGCCTGGACTCGACTTATTCTCCACCATTACTCCACCCCTTTATTGCTTCAGGACCGCCCCCTTTTGCTGGTAATTTCCATGACTTAGATATATAACTTGAAAAAAATCATTGTAATCTGGTGGAACAATGTATAAATATTGACACCGCATGATAGAACATAAAAGAAGATTAAAAACCACAACAAATAAATAGATATATGTGGAGATTACCCACGTTTCCATGGTGACCATAATGCCGAATTTACAGGAAGTTGATTTGCAGAGTACTGGAGTTAGGGTTGATGGTGTTCCTGGGTGTTGTAGTGCAATCTTGACCACTAACCTGGGACAGCTGACTCTCTGAAAGGGGGTGTAGTGATAGGTAATGTTCGTGACGCCAGTGCCAAGTAACGGTGGCACGCCTTTTGCTGATAGCAGGAATAACTGAGGAACCACGTAATAATAAAACAGAACTAGAACTTTACTTGTTCTTTAGTAGTCATCATGCATGGACATAGTTGGAAGCGCAGTTCCTTTGAAGACAGTTTCTGTACATTGCAGACAGGCCTTATGTAGCAAGGTGACTTCAGAGGGTTAACCACAGGACTTGCAGTACAGGCGGCTTGCACTCTATTCCTGACTGATCCTGAAACATGGAAACTATTCTCCAAGGCCCGATGCCCTAGCTCTGGCGTATATCCTTGGGTCTGTACTTATCAAGTACCTCCTCTGCTGCTTCGAGTACCTCTCGCTTTATTAGACTTGCCTCTGCTTCTTTCTGTTCCTCAGGCTGGTTAACTGTGGCGTTCCTGCCTTAAACAAATAAGAACTCAGGAGGGGAACCTTCTCCTTGGATCTGGAACCCGGTTACAGGGATTACAATACCCTCTCCTAGTCTGCAGGCTCCAGGCCTGCTCTGCTCTCACAGGCCCATGGCCTGGCCTTAACTCCCACACAGTCTAATCTCCCTCTCTCCATTCTTCTCCCTGACTGGGCCTTATATAACCTAGGGCTCCCTCTAGTGACTTAGAGCTGGAATAACACCCCTAGCAGGCCTGCACATGCACATTTCACAGTAACAGGGAAGTACATAGCATTACATTATGAAGATGACTTATACCAACCTCCCCATAAATAAGGGGAAACGACAGCACACAAGTGACCCTTCTGTAGTGACGGGCATTACAGCTCCCGTACACTACAGATTGGGCTGCATCATGTGACTACCTTCACAGAGGCTCGGCTGTAAGTGGCCAGGAGGCGGGGAGCTGACGGTCACAATCTTCTTTTATGCTCTATCATGCGGTGTCAATATTTATACATTGTTCCACCAGATTACAATGATTTTTTCAAGTTATATTTCTAAGTCATGCAAATTACCAGCAAAAAGGGGATGGTCCTATAAACTATGTAAACCGCCTCCCCCCCGGTCTGCTTTTGGCGCCAATTACACACCTATATATAGTATGTGTTTGTCTGGTATTGTTATGCAACTTTTACCTGAAGAAGGGGACCTGTGCTCTCCGAAATGCGTTGTATGTTTCGCTGAACAAAACTGAGAAGAATTTACCCACCCAAACACCTGTGATGGTTCTTTTCCATCATAGAAGAAACTGTGCATTTAATCAGCAGAGTGACAGACCCTGCTGCAGGTGAGGGAATACAGATTGGACACCCATCAGATAACAATTCAGGCCAGATTATTAACTCATAGTCTGTATCACACAGTGGACACCTATATCTAAAAGTAATATTGAATACAACAAACCATCTAGGTAGGTTGTCATTGACTGCAGGAGACCCTGGATTAGACACCTGAAGGCGTTAATATGAATCTTCCTGGGCTGCTGTGTTCATGTAGTGAAGATGGGGGGGTTGAGGTAAGAGGGAGGTAGGCTACCCCTGCAGGTTGTGAATAATGGCACTGTCCAACTGCTTTTTCATGGGTGGATTGCTGGAGCTCCCGCTTTCCTGCCCAAACCCACCTTGGTAGTTTGCCTTGTGGCGTTCGCTTATGTGCTCATGTTTATGTGTCTTTCTTGTTTTTGCAGGGTTTACGGCTGGCGATGGTGATGAGGTGGTGCAGCTGAGGGGCGGACTTGCCCACTGGGAGTGGTGGTTGGTATACCGTTCCAGTTGCTCCTACGTTATGGTTACAGTGTTCGGAGAACAGCTTGGTGGTTATATTTACAGATGAGCGAATCAGAGTTGACAAAGTTGAATTCAATCCAAATTTCAGGAAAAATTTGATTCGTCCCGAAGTCGAATTTCCTTGCGCTTCGTGGTAACGAATTGCATTTTTCTAAAATGGCTGCTGCACATGTTACAAAAGCAAAAGTGAGGAGCCCGGGAACGAGGGACCACCCACAATGCCATGCAGCCAGCCAATCAGCAGCCAGCCAGTCCCTGTGATGTCACAGCCCTATAAAAAGTCTCCTCCCTCTCGGTCGCGGCCATTTTACAGTGTACTTAGTGCAGGGAGAGACGTTACAGGCGCTAGGGACAGTGATCAGGAAACTATTTATTCATAAAAAATTACTATTGAGCAGTTCAGGGAAAGATCATTCATAGTGTAGGGAAAGGATAGGAAGTGTAAAGCCTGGGTAATAGGAGCGATTCTGTTACACCTTGCTGCACTAATTGGGGATCCAAAGTGACCTAATACTGCAGATTTTAGGTTGTTTTAAACAGTAATCACAGTAAACTGAGCGTCTGTTATTGGGGTGAACGTGCGACCTGCTACAAACAGTTTTGTGGTGTGGACTCCTCATGCTGTTCCCACCCTCCCCTCTCTGGGACGGGGTCGCTATTGTCCTTGTTTGGCCTGACTGACATAATTTATTTGACCCTCTTCTGATCTGTCAGAAGGAAGGAAAAATGAGACGCACAGCGGATCCTGTCTGTGTATCGGCTGTAAGGCTTGTATGGTCCCATCAGAATTGGCTTGTGATTTGGTAGCCAAAAGCAGGAGTGGGTCCAAAACACGGAAGACGTGCAAATATTCCATTCACGTGTCATCTCTGTTTTGGATCCACTCCTGTTTTTTTGGGCCTTAGCAATACTGATGGATTACTGACCAAATGCTGACAGAGTGAAGGCGGAGGCTCCACAGACAGGATCCGTTTTTTGCGGGTTTTTGTTCTGACGGATCAGAGGAAGGCAAAATAATCAGTGACGTCAACACAAACTTACTGCTGACCCCCTCTCCACCCTGTCGGGGGCTCTACTTGTATAAGGGGTTAATAGAACAGGTTCTATAGACATCTATGTGGAATCAGCTGACGGCGGAGTAAAAGGAGTGCGCTCTTTCACGCTATAGTAGGATCTTTGGCTGCTCCATGGTTCTTTATACCTGACGCTAACATCGACCTGTAAGGCTGAGTTCACACTTGAGTTATTTGGTCAGTTTTGGCCCCGTGACTGCCCAAATAAGTGAAGTGTGCAGTGATTCTAAGAGTGACGCCTGTCATCTGCATGTCATACGGACTCACAGTATTATTTCACTACCACAGCAGACTCCCTATGTGTGTTACTGCGAGGCACAGTGTTCTACACCGCTATACAGGCACAGTGTTCTACACCCCTATACAGGCACAGTGTTCTACACCGCTATACAGGCACAGTGTTCTACACCGCTATACAGGCACAGTGTTCTACACCGCTATACAGGCACAGTGTTCTACACCACTATACAAGCACAGTGTTCTACACCGCTATACAGGCACAGTGTTCTACACCGCTATACAGGCACAGTGTTCTACACCACTATACAGGCACAGTGTTCTACACCGCTATACAGGCACAGTGTTCTACACCGCTATACAGGCACAGTGTTCTACACCGCTATACAGGCACAGTGTTCTACACCGCTATACAGGCACAGTGTTCTACACCGCTATACAGGCACAGTGTTCTACACCGCTATACAGGCACAGTGTTCTACACCGCTATACAGGCACAGTGTTCTACACCGCTATACAGGCACAGTGTTCTACACCGCTATACAGGCACAGTGTTCTACACCGCTATACAGGCACAGTGTTCTACACCGCTATACAGGCACAGTGTTCTACACCGCTATACAGGCACAGTGTTCTACACCGCTATACAGGCACAGTGTTCTACACCGCTATACAGGCACAGTGTTCTACACCGCTATACAGGCACAGTGTTCTACACCGCTATACAGGCACAGTGTTCTACACCGCTATACAGGCACAGTGTTCTACACCGCTATACAGGCACAGTGTTCTACACCGCTATACAGGCACAGGGTTCTACACCGCTATACAGGCACAGTGTTCTACACCGCTATACAGGCACAGTGTTCTACACCGCTATACAGGCACAGTGTTCTACACCGCTATACAGGCACAGTGTTCTACACCCCTATACAGGCACAGTGTTCTACACCGCTATACAGGCACAGTGTTCTACACCGCTATACAGGCACAGTGTTCTACACCGCTATACAGGCACAGTGTTCTACACCGCTATACAGGCACAGTGTTCTACACCGCTATACAGGCACAGTGTTCTACACCGCTATACAGGCACAGTGTTCTACACCGCTATACAGGCATCAGTGTTCTACACCGCTATACAGGCACAGTGTTCTACACCGCTATACAGCACAGTGTTCTACACCGCTATACAGGCACAGTGTTCTACACCAGCTATACAGGCACAGTGTTCTACACCCTATACAGGCACAGTGTTCTACACCGCTATACAGGCACAGTGTTCTACACCCTATACAGGCACAGTGTTCTACACCGCTATACAGGCACAGTGTTCTACACCACTATACAGGCACAGTGTTCTACACCGCTATACAGGCACAGTGTTCTACACCGCTATACAGGCACAGTGTTCTACACCGCTATACAGGCACAGTGTTCTACACCACTATACAGGCACAGTGTTCTACACCCTATACAGGCACAGTGTTCTACAACCGCTATACAGGCACAGTGTTCTACACCCTATACAGGCCCAGTGTTCTACACCACTATACAGGCATCAGTGTTCTACACCGCTATACAGGCACAGTGTTCTACACCGCTATACAGGCACAGTGTTCTACACCGCTATACAGGCACAGTGTTCTACACCACTATAACAGGCACAGTGTTCTACACCACTATACAGGCACAGTGTTCTACACCGCTATACAGGCACAGTGTTCTACACCGCTATACAGGCACAGTGTTCTACACCGCTATACAGGCACAGTGTTCTACACCACTATACAGGCACAGTGTTCTACACCGCTATACAGGCACAGTGTTCTACACCACTATACAGGCACAGTGTTCTACACCGCTATACAGGCACAGTGTTCTACACCGCTATACAGGCACAGTGTTCTACACCGCTATACAGGCACAGTGTTCTACACCACTATACAGGCACAGTGTTCTACACCGCTATACAGGCACAGTGTTCTACACCTAAAGTCAGGCACAGTGTTCTACACCGCTATACAGGCACAGTGTTCTACACCGCTATACAGGCACAGTGTTCTACACCACTATACAGGCACAGTGTTCTACACCGCTATACAGGCACAGTGTTCTACACACCGCTATACAGGCACAGTGTTCTACACCATACAGGCACAGTGTTCTACACACTATACAGGCACAGTGTTCTACCACCTACAGGCAGTGTTTACCACTTACATCACTATAGGCACAGTGTTCTACACCGCTATACAGGCACAGTGTTCTACACCCCTATACAGGCACAGTGTTCTACACCACTATACAGGCACAGTGTTCTACACCACTATACAGGCACAGTGTTCTACACCGCTATACAGGCACAGTGCTCTACACCGCTATACAGGCACAGTGTTCTACACCACTATGCAGGCACAGTGTACTACACCGCTATACAGGCACAGTGTTCTACACCACTATACAGGCACAGTGTTCTACACCGCTATACAGGCACAGTGTTCTACACCACTATACAGGCACAGTGTTCTACACCACTATACAGGCACAGTGTTCTACACCGCTATACAGGCACAGTGTTCTACACCACTATACAGGCACAGTGTTCTACACCGCTATACAGGCACAGTGTTCTACACCACTATACAGGCACAGTGTTCTACACCCCTATACAGGCACAGTGTTCTACACCCCTATACAGGCACAGTGTTCTACACCACTATACAGGCTCAGTGTTCTACACCGCTATACAGGCTCAGTGTTCTACACCACTATACAGGCACAGTGTACTACACCGCTATACAGGCACAGTGTTCTACACCCCTATACAGGCACAGTGTTCTACACCCCTATACAGGCACAGTGTTCTACACCACTATACAGGCACAGTGTTCTACACCCCTATACAGGCACAGTGTTCTACACCCCTATACAGGCACAGTGTTCTACACCACTATACAGGCTCAGTGTTCTACACCACTATACAGGCTCAGTGTTCTACACCGCTATACAGGCACAGTGTTCTACACCGCTATACAGGCACAGTGTTCTACACCCCTATACAGGCACAGTGTTCTACACCACTATACAGGCACAGTGTTCTACACCACTATACAGGCATAGTGTTCTAGACCGCTATACAGGCACAGTGCTCTACACCGCTATACAGGCACAGTGTTCTACACCACTATACAGGCTCAGTGTTCTACACCGCTATACAGGCTCAGTGTTCTACACCGCTATTCAGGCTCAGTGTTCTACACCGCTATACAGGCACAGTGTTCTACACCACTATACAGGTTCAGTGTTCTACACCGCTATACAGGCACAGTGTTCTACACCGCTATACAGGCACAGTGTTCTACACCACTATACAGGCACAGTGCTCTACACCGCTATACAGGCATAGTGTTCTACACCACTATACAGGCACAGTGTTCTACACCACTATACAGGCACAGTGTTCTACACCACTATACAGGCACAGTGTTCTACATCACTATACAGGCACAGTGTTCTACACCGCTATACAGGCACAGTGTTCTACACCGCTATACAGGCACAGTGTTCTACACCACTATACAGGCACAGTGTTCTACACCCCTATACAGGCACAGTGTTCTACACCACTATACAGGCAGTGTTCTACATCACTATATAGGCACAGTGTTCTACACCGCTATACAGGCACAGTGTTCTACACCCCTATACAGGCACAGTGTTCTACACCACTATACAGGCACAGTGTTCTACACCACTATACAGGCACAGTGTTCTACACCGCTATACAGGCACAGTGCTCTACACCGCTATACAGGCACAGTGTTCTACACCACTATGCAGGCACAGTGTACTACACCGCTATACAGGCACAGTGTTCTACACCACTATACAGGCACAGTGTTCTACACCGCTATACAGGCACAGTGTTCTACACCACTATACAGGCACAGTGTTCTACACCACTATACAGGCACAGTGTTCTACACCGCTATACAGGCACAGTGTTCTACACCACTATACAGGCACAGTGTTCTACACCACTATACAGGCACAGTGTTCTACACCGCTATACAGGCACAGTGTTCTACACCTCATACAGGCACAGTGTTCTACACCACTATACATGCACAGTGTTCTACACCACTATACAGGCACAGTGTTCTACACCGCTATACAGGCACAGTGCTCTACACCGCTATACAGGCACAGTGTTCTACACCACTATAAAGGCTCTCTGCAGCCAGGAAATAGCACTTTTGTAACGCAAATCACCACGAATAAATTCGGATGAAATCAAATTTTTGGGGAAAAATTCGGCGAACCGACCAATTCAAATTTCTGAGAAATTCGCTCATCTCTAGTTATAATTAATCATTACAGTAAAGCTGTGACGGACACCATCCAATAAAAGGCGTTTTTGTTACACATCTGAGGAGTCCTGTGTCTTCATTTAAAGCGGTTGCCCTATGAAAAATATTCTATAGTTTTCACACCAGCTCCTGGATCTGAATACTTTTCTAAATTTATGTAATTAAAAGTTTTGCAGAGCCACTGACCTATTCAAAAAAATGTATCTGTACAGCGCCACCTGCATTTTTTATTTTATTTCTTTGTCCTGCTCACTGAGACGGCCGCACATGCTCAGTTTCATCCTTCAACTGCCTCCTGACTTGTAATAGGGAGAACTGAGACACACCCCCTAAGTTGTGATAGTGAGAGCATGGACACGCCCCTGAGCTGTAATTGGCAGAGCTGAGACACGCCCCCTGAGCTGTAATAGGCAGAGCTGAGACACGCCCCCGGAGCTGTAATAGGCAGAGCTGAGACACGCCCCCTGAGCTGCCGCAGAAAAAACCCTCCCCTTGAGCTGTCAGCTTGATATAAATCTAGCAGAGCAATGAATGGGGAGATCTCTGGATCCATGTGAGGTGCAGGGCTGGTTCTAGCTTTGTTAGAAAGAGATTGTCATGTTCTGTATGATGTCTGCTTTAAATTTTTTACATTACTATTGGGATAACCCCTTTAACTGGGAAGTTGAAGAAGGGTTGCGAGAGTTATTGTGTTCTGTGCAGTCTCAGCAAAATAGCATATCTGATGTGCCACTGAATTGCCATTAATCCAGCCACCATTATCATCTGGTGCCAAAAATTGCACTTTGGACCTATTACTGCTGGATGCACTATGAGTTATATTTTATACTAAATAAAGAGAGACTTTCATATTTTTACTTCTGGCCTTATTCTTCAAAACACCATTCCACTAAACCAGTCCCCAGGAAGCAACTGCGTGAGGGAGTACACCATGATACATCTCCTCCGGCCACTACCACTCATATCCTCTGCACCCCCTCCTCTCGGGCTCTCTGCAAGTGTAGTGCTGAGGAGCTGATGCCAGTGGTGCCATTGTTGAATCATTGATGTAGGTAGGAGCAGTGCTGAGGAGCTGATGCAGGTAGGAGCAGTGCTGAGGGGCTGATGCAGGTAGGAGCAGTGCTGAGGGGCTGATATAGGTAGGAGCAGTGCTGAGGAGCTGATGCAGGTAGGAGCAGTGCTGAGGAGCTGATATAGGTAGGAGCAGTGCTGAGGAGCTGATGCAGGTAGGAGCAGTGCTGAGGAGCTGATATAGGTAGGAGCAGTGCTGAGGAGCTGATGCCAGTGGTGCCATTGTTGAATCATTGATGTAGGTAGGAGCAGTGCTGAGGAGCTGATGCAGGTAGGAGCAGTGCTGAGGGGCTGATGCAGGTAGGAGCAGTGCTGAGGAGCTGATATAGGTAGGAGCAGTGCTGAGGAGCTGATGCAGGTAGGAGCAGTGCTGAGGAGCTGATGTAGGTAGGAGCAGTGCTGAGGAGCTGATGTAGGTAGGAGCAGTGCTGAGGAGCTGATGTAGGTAGGAGCAGTGCTGAGGAGCTGATGCAGGTAGGAGCAGTGCTGAGGAGCTGATGCAGGTAGGAGCAGTGCTGAGGAGCTGATGCAGGTAGGAGCAGTGCTGAGGTGTTGATACAGGTAGGAGCAGTGCTGAGGAGCAGTGCTGAGGAGCTGATGCAGGTAGGAGCAGTGCTGAGGAGCTGATGTAGGTAGGAGCAGTGCTGAGGAGCTGATGCAGGTAGGAGCAGTGCTGAGGAGCTGATGCAGGTAGGAGCAGTGCTGAGGAGCTGATGTAGGTAGGAGCAGTGCTGAGGAGCTGATGCAGGTAGGAGCAGTGCTGAGGAGCTGATGCCAGTGGTGCCAGTGTTGAATCATTGATGTAGGTAGGAGCAGTGCTGAGGAGCTGATGTAGGTAGGAGCAGTGCTGAGGAGCTGATGCAGGTAGGAGCAGTGCTGAGGAGCTGATGCAGGTAGGAGCAGTGCTGAGGAGCTGATGTAGGTAGAAGCAGTGCTGAGGAGCTGATGTAGGTAGGAGCGGTGCTGAGGAGCTGATGTAGGTAGGAGCAGTGCTGAGGAGCTGATGTAGGTAGGAGCAGTGCTGAGGAGCTGATGTAGGTAGGAGCAGTGCTGAGGAGCTGATGTAGGTAGGAGCAGTGCTGAGGGGCTGATGCAGGTAGGAGCAGTGCTGAGGAGCTGATGTAGGTAGGAGCAGTGCTGAGGAGCTGATGCAGGTAGGAGCAGTGCTGAGGAGCTGATGCAGGTTGGAGCAGTGCTGAGGGGCTGATGCAGGTAGGAGCAGTGCTGAGGGGCTGATGTAGGTAGGAGCAGTGCTGAGGAGCTGATGCAGGTAGGAGCAGTGCTGAGGAGCTGATGCAGATAGGAGCAGTGCTGAGGAGCTGATGTAGGTAGGAGCAGTGCTGAGGGGCTGATGTAGGTAGGAGCAGTGCTGAGGAGCTGATGTAGGTGGGAGCAGTGCTGAGGAGCTGATGCAGGTAGGAGCAGTGCTGAGGAGCTGATGTAGGTAGGAGCAGTGCTGAGGAGCTGATGCAGGTAGGAGCAGTGCTGAGGAGCTGATGTAGGTAGGAGCAGTGCTGAGGAGCTGATGTAGGTAGGAGCAGTGCTGAGGAGCTGATGCAGGTAGGAGCAGTGCTGAGGAGCTGATGCAGATAGGAGCAGTGCTGAGGAGCTGATGTAGGTAGGAGCAGTGCTGAGGGGCTGATGTAGGTAGGAGCAGTGCTGAGGAGCTGATGTAGGTGGGAGCAGTGCTGAGGAGCTGATGCAGGTAGGAGCAGTGCTGAGGAGCTGATGTAGGTAGGAGCAGTGCTGGGGGCTGATGCAGGTAGGAGCAGTGCTGAGGAGCTGATGTAGGTAGGAGCAGTGCTGAGGAGCTGATGCAGGTAGGAGCAGTGCTGAGGAGCTGATGCAGGTAGGAGCAGTGCTGAGGAGCTGATGTAGGTAGGAGCAGTGCTGAGGGGCTGATGCAGGTAGGAGCAGTGCTGAGGAGCTGATGTAGGTAGGAGCAGTGCTGAGGAGCTGATGCAGGTAGGAGCAGTGCTGAGGAGCTGATGCAGGTAGGAGCAGTGCTGAGGAGCTGATGTAGGTAGGAGCAGTGCTGAGGAGCTGTTGCAGGTAGGAGCAGTGCTGAGGAGCTGATGTAGGTAGGAGCAGTGCTGAGGAGCTGATGTAGGTAGGAGCAGTGCTGAGGAGCTGATGCAGGTAGGAGCAGTGCTGAGGAGCTGATGCAGGTAGGAGCAGTGCTGAGGAGCTGATGTAGGTAGTAGCAGTGCTGAGGAGCTGATGTAGGTAGAAGCAGTGCTAAGGAGCTGATGTAGGTAGGAGCAGTGCTGAGGAGCTGCTGTAGGTAGGAGCAATGCTGAGGAGCTGATGTAGGTAGGAGCAGTGCTGAGGAGCTGATGCAGGTAGAAGCAGTGCTGAGGAGCTGATGTAGGTAGGAGCAGTGCTGAGGAGCCTGATGCAGGTAGGAGCAGTGCTGAGGAGCTGATGCAGGTAGGAGCAGTGCTGAGGAGCTGATGTAGGTAGGAGCAGTGCTGAGGAGCTGATGTAGGTAGGAGCAGTGCTGTGGAGCTGATGTAGGTAGGAGCAGTGCTGAGGAGCTGATGTAGGTAGAAGCAGTGCTGAGGAGCTGATGTAGGTGGAGCAGTGCTGAGGAGCTGATGCAGGTAGGAGCAGTGCTGAGGAGCTGATGCAGGTAGGAGCAGTGCTGAGGAGCTGATGCAGGTAGGAGCAGTGCTGAGGAGCTGATGCAGGTAGGAGCAGTGCTGAGGAGCTGATGCAGGTAGGAGCAGTGCTGAGGAGCTGATGTAGGTAGGAGCAGTGCTGAGGAGATGATGTAGGTAGGAGCAGTGCTGAGGAGCTGATGCAGGTAGGAGCAGTGCTGAGGAGCTGATGCAGGTAGGAGCAGTGCTGAGGAGCTGATGCAGGTTGGAGCAGTGCTGAGGAGCTGATGTAGGTAGGAGCAGTGCTGAGGGGCTGATGTAGGTAGGAGCAGTGCTGAGGAGCTGATGCAGGTAGGAGCAGTGCTGAGGAGCTGATGTAGGTAGGAGCACTGCTGAGGAGCTGATGTAGGTAGGAGCAGTGCTGAGGAGCTGATTTAGGTAGGAGCAGTGCTGAGGGGCTGATGTAGGTAGGAGCAGTGCTGAGGAGCTGATGCAGGTAGGAGCAGTGCTGAGGAGCTGATGCAGGTAGGAGCAGTGCTGAGGAGCTGATGTAGGTAGGAGCACTGCTGAGGAGCTGATGTAGGTAGGAGCAGTGCTGAGGAGCTGATGCAGGTAGGAGCAGTGCTGAGGACCTGATGTAGGTAGTAGCAGTGCTGAGGAGCTGATGTAGGTAGAAGCAGTGCTGAGGAGCTGATGCAGGTAGGAGCAGTGCTGAGGAGCTGATGCAGGTAGGAGCAGTGCTGTGGAGCTGATGCAGGTAGGAGCAGTGCTGAGGAGCTGATGTAGGTAGGAGCACTGCTGAGGAGCTGATGCAGGTAGGAGCAGTGCTGAGGAGCTGATGCAGGTAGGAGCAGTGCTGAGGACCTGATGTAGGTAGTAGCAGTGCTGAGGAGCTGATGTAGGTAGAAGCAGTGCTGAGGAGCTGATGTAGGTAGGAGCAGTGCTGTGGAGCTGATGCAGGTAGGAGCAGTGCTGAGGAGCTGATGTAGGTAGGAGCACTGCTGAGGAGCTGATGTAGGTAGGAGCAGTGCTGAGGAGCTGATGTAGGTAGGAGCAGTGCTGAGGAGCTGATGTAGGTAGTAGCAGTGCTGAGGAGCTGATGCAGGTAGGAGCAGTGCTGAGGAGCTGATGTAGGTAGGAGCAGTGCTGAGGAGCTGATGTAGGTAGGAGCAGTGCTGAGGAGCTGATGTAGGTAGGAGCAGTGCTGAGGGGCTGATGTAGGTAGGAGCAGTGCTGAGGAGCTGATGCAGGTAGGAGCAGTGCTGAGGAGCTGATGTAGGTAGGAGCACTGCTGAGGAGTTGATGTAGGTAGGAGCAGTGCTGAGGAGCTGATGCAGGTAGGAGCAGTGCTGAGGAGCTGATGTAGGTAGAAGCAGTGCTGAGGAGCTGATGTAGGTAGGAGCAGTGCTGTGGAGCTGATGCAGGTAGGAGCAGTGCTGAGGAGCTGATGCAGGTAGGAGCAGTGCTGAGGAGCTGATGCAGGTAGGAGCAGTGCTGAGGAGCTGATGTAGGTAGGAGCAGTGCTGAGGAGCTGATGTAGGTAGGAGCAGTGCTGAGGAGCTGATGCAGGTAGGAGCAGTGCTGAGGAGCTGATGCAGGTAGGAGCAGTGCTGAGGAGATGATGTAGGTAGGAGCAGTGCTGAGGAGCTGATGTAGGTAGGAGCAGTGCTGAGTAGCTGATGAGGTAGGAGCAGTGCTGAGGAGCTGATGTAGGTAGGAGCAGTGCTGAGGTGCTGATGTAGGTAGGAGCAGTGCTGAGGAGCTGATGCAGGTAGGAGCAGTGCTGAGCTGATGCAGGTAGGAGCAGTGCTGAGGTGCTGATGTAGGTAGGAGCAGTGCTGAGGAGCTGATGTAGGTAGGAGCAGTGCTGAGGAGCTGATGTAGGTAGGAGCAGTGCTGAGGAGCTGATGCAGGTAGGAGCAGTGCTGAGGAGCTGATGCAGGTAGTAGCAGTGCTGAGGAGCTGATGTAGGTGGGAGCAGTGCTGAGGAGCTGATGCAGGTAGGAGCAGTGCTGAGGAGCTGATGTAGGTAGGAGCAGTGCTGAGGAGCTGATGTAGGTAGGAGCAGTGCTGAGGAGCTGATGCAGGTAGGAGCAGTGCTGAGGAGCTGATGTAGGTAGGAGCAGTGCTGAGGAGCTGATGTAGGTAGGAGCAGTGCTGAGGAGCTGATGTAGGTAGGAGCAGTGCTGAGGAGCTGATGTAGGTAGGAGCAGTGCTGAGGAGCTGATGCAGGTAGGAGCAGTGCTGTGGAGCTGATGCAGGTAGGAGCAGTGCTGAGGAGCTGATGTAGGTAGGAGCAGTGCTGAGGAGCTGATGTAGGTAGGAGCAGTGCTGAGGAGCTGATGTAGGTAGGAGCAGTGCTGAGGAGCTGATGCAGGTAGGAGCAGTGCTGTGGAGCTGATGCAGGTAGGAGCAGTGCTGAGGAGCTGATGTAGGTAGGAGCAGTGCTGAGGAGCTGATGCAGGTAGGAGCAGTGCTGAGGAGCTGATGTAGGTAGGAGCAGTGCTGAGGAGCTGATGTAGGTAGGAGCAGTGCTGAGGAGCTGATGCAGGTAGGAGCAGTGCTGTGGAGCTGATGCAGGTAGGAGCAGTGCTGAGGAGATGATGTAGGTAGGAGCAGTGCTGAGGAGCTGATGTAGGTAGGAGCAGTGCTGAGGAGCTGATGCAGGTAGGAGCAGTGCTGAGGAGCTGATGTAGGTAGGAGCAGTGCTGAGGAGCTGATGTAGGTAGGAGCAGTGCTGAGGAGCTGATGCAGGTAGGAGCAGTGCTTAGGAGCTGATGCAGGTGGGAGCAGTGCTGAAAAGCTGATGCAGGTAGGAGCAGTGCTGTGGAGCTGATGCAGGTAGGAGCAGTGCTGAGGAGATGATGTAGGTAGGAGCAGTGCTGAGGAGCTGATGTAGGTAGGAGCAGTGCTGAGGAGCTGATGCAGGTAGAAGCAGTGCTGAGGAGCTGATGTAGGTAGGAGCAGTGCTGAGGAGCTGATGTAGGTAGGAGCAGTGCTGTGGAGCTGATGCAGGTAGGAGCAGTGCTGAGGAGCTGATGTAGGTAGGAGCAGTGCTGAGGAGCTGATGTAGGTAGGAGCAGTGCTGAGGAGCTGATGCAGGTAGGAGCAGTGCTGTGGAGCTGATGCAGGTAGGAGCAGTGCTGAGGAGATGATGTAGGTAGGAGCAGTGCTGAGGAGCTGATGCAGGTAGGAGCAGTGCTGAGGAGCTGATGTAGGTAGGAGCAGTGCTGAGGAGCTGATGTAGGTAGGAGCAGTGCTGAGGAGCTGATGCAGGTAGGAGCAGTGCTGTGGAGCTGATGCAGGTAGGAGCAGTGCTGAGGAGATGATGTAGGTAGGAGCAGTGCTGAGGAGCTGATGTAGGTAGGAGCAGTGCTGAGGAGCTGAGGAGGTAGGAGCAGTGCTGAGGAGCTGATGTAGGTAGGAGCAGTGCTGAGTAGCTGATGCAGGTAGGAGCAGTGCTGAGGAGCTGATGTAGGTAGGAGCAGTGCTGTGGAGCTGATGCAGGTAGGAGCAGTGCTGAGGAGCTGATGCAGGTAGGAGCAGTGCTGAGGAGCTGATGCAGGTAGGAGCAGTGCTGAGGAGCTGATGTAGGTAGGAGCAGTGCTGAGGAGCTGATGTAGGTAGGAGCAGTGCTGAGGAGCTGATGCAGGTAGGAGCAGTGCTGAGGAGCTGATGCAGGTGGGAGCAGTGCTGAGGAGCTGATGTAGGTAGGAGCAGTGCTGAGGAGCTGATGTAGGTAGGAGCAGTGCTGAGGAGCTGATGCAGGTAGGAGCAGTGCTGAGGAGCTGATGCAGGTGGGAGCAGTGCTGTGGAGCTGATGCAGGTAGGAGCAGTGCTGAGGACCTGATGTAGGTAGTAGCAGTGCTGAGGAGCTGATGTAGGTAGGAGCAGTGCTGAGGAGCTGATGCAGGTAGGAGCAGTGCTGAGGAGCTGATGCAGGTAGGAGCAGTGCTGAGGAGATGATGCAGGTAGGAGCAGTGCTGAGGAGCTGATGTAGGTAGGAGCAGTGCTGAGGTGCTGATGCAGGTAGGAGCAGTGCTGAGGTGCTGATGCAGGTAGGAGCAGTGCTGAGGTGCTGATGCAGGTAGGAGCAGTGCTGAGGAGCTGATGTAGGTAGGAGCAGTGCTGAGTAGCTGATGCAGGTAGGAGCAGTGCTGAGGAGCTGATGTAGGTAGGAGCAGTGCTGAGGTGCTGATGTAGGTAGGAGCAGTGCTGTGGAGCTGATGCAGGTAGGAGCAGTGCTGAGGTGCTGATGTAGGTAGGAGCAGTGCTGAGGAGCTGATGTAGGTAGGAGCAGTGCTGAGGAGCTGATGTAGGTAGGAGCAGTGCTGAGGAGCTGATGCAGGTAGGAGCAGTGCTGAGGAGCTGATGCAGGTAGTAGCAGTGCTGAGGAGCTGATGTAGGTGGGAGCAGTGCTGAGGAGCTGATGCAGGTAGGAGCAGTGCTGAGGAGCTGATGCAGGTGGGAGCAGTGCTGAGGAGCTGATGTAGGTAGGAGCAGTGCTGAGGAGCTGATGCAGGTAGGAGCAGTGCTGAGGAGCTGATGCAGGTAGGAGCAGTGCTGAGGAGCTGATGTAGGTAGGAGCAGTGCTGAGGAGCTGATGTAGGTAGGAGCAGTGCTGAGGAGCTGATGTAGGTAGGAGCAGTGCTGAGGAGCTGATGCAGGTAGGAGCAGTGCTGTGGAGCTGATGCAGGTAGGAGCAGTGCTGAGGAGCTGATGTAGGTAGGAGCAGTGCTGAGGAGCTGATGCAGGTAGGAGCAGTGCTGAGGAGCTGATGTAGGTAGGAGCAGTGCTGAGGAGCTGATGTAGGTAGGAGCAGTGCTGAGGAGCTGATGCAGGTAGGAGCAGTGCTGTGGAGCTGATGCAGGTAGGAGCAGTGCTGAGGAGATGATGTAGGTAGGAGCAGTGCTGAGGAGCTGATGTAGGTAGGAGCAGTGCTGAGGAGCTGATGCAGGTAGGAGCAGTGCTGAGGAGATGATGCAGGTAGGAGCAGTGCTGAGGAGCTGATGTAGGTAGGAGCAGTGCTGAGGAGCTGATGTAGGTAGGAGCAGTGCTGAGGAGCTGATGCAGGTAGGAGCAGTGCTTAGGAGCTGATGCAGGTGGGAGCAGTGCTGAAAAGCTGATGCAGGTAGGAGCAGTGCTGTGGAGCTGATGCAGGTAGGAGCAGTGCTGAGGAGCTGATGTAGGTAGGAGCAGTGCTGAGGAGTTGATGCAGGTAGGAGCAGTGCTGAGGAGCTGATGCAGGTAGGAGCAATGCTGAGGAGCTGATGTAGGTAGGAGCAGTGCTGAGGAGCTGATGTAGGTGGGAGCAGTGCTGAGGAGCTGATGCAGGTAGGAGCAGTGCTGAGGAGCTGATGCAGGTAGGAGCAGTGCTGAGGAGCTGATGTAGGTGGGAGCAGTGCTGAGGAGCTGATGTAGGTGGGAGCAGTGCTGAGGAGCTGATGCAGGTAGGAGCAGTGCTGAGGAGCTGATGCAGGTAGGAGCAGTGCTGAGGAGCTGATGCAGGTAGTAGCAGTGCTGAGGAGCTGATGTAGGTAGGAGCAGTGCTGAGGAGATGATGTAGGTAGGAGCAGTGCTGAGGAGCTGATGTAGGTAGGAGCAGTGCTGAGGAGCTGATGCAGGTAGGAGCAGTGCTGAGGAGCTGATGTAGGTAGGAGCAGTGCTGAGGAGCTGATGTAGGTAGGAGCAGTGCTGTGGAGCTGATGCAGGTAGGAGCAGTGCTGAGGAGCTGATGTAGGTAGGAGCAGTGCTGAGGAGCTGATGTAGGTAGGAGCAGTGCTGAGGAGCTGATGCAGGTAGGAGCAGTGCTGTGGAGCTGATGCAGGTAGGAGCAGTGCTGAGGAGATGATGTAGGTAGGAGCAGTGCTGAGGAGCTGATGTAGGTAGGAGCAGTGCTGAGGAGATGATGTAGGTAGAAGCAGTGCTGAGGAGCTGATGCAGGTAGGAGCAGTGCTGTGGAGCTGATGCAGGTAGGAGCAGTGCTAAGGAGATGATGTAGGTAGGAGCAGTGCTGAGGAGCTGATGCAGGTAGGAGCAGTGCTGAGGAGCTGATGTAGGTAGGAGCAGTGCTGAGGAGCTGATGTAGGTAGGAGCAGTGCTGAGGAGCTGATGCAGGTAGGAGCAGTGCTGTGGAGCTGATGCAGGTAGGAGCAGTGCTGAGGAGATGATGTAGGTAGGAGCAGTGCTGAGGAGCTGATGTAGGTAGGAGCAGTGCTGAGGAGCTGATGCAGGTAGGAGCAGTGCTGAGGAGCTGATGTAGGTAGGAGCAGTGCTGAGGAGCTGATGTAGGTAGGAGCAGTGCTGAGGAGCTGATGCAGGTAGGAGCAGTGCTGAGGAGCTGATGCAGGTTGGAGCAGTGCTGAGGAGCTGATGTAGGTAGGAGCAGTGCTGAGGAGCTGATGCAGGTTGGAGCAGTGCTGAGGAGCTGATGTAGGTAGGAGCAGTGCTGAGGAGCTGATGTAGGTAGGAGCAGTGCTGAGGAGCTGATGTAGGTAGGAGCCGTGCTGAGGAGCTGATGCAGGTAGGAGCAGTGCCGATCCCTTTCTTGCCTTATACTGATCCATAGAATAAATGTAATGTGTCATTATTAGGCCTCATGCACACGACAGTATTTTTTCACGGTCCGCAAAAACGGGGTCCGTAGGTCCGTGATCCGTGACCGTTTTTTCGTCTGTGGGTCTTACTTGATTTTTGGAGGATCCACAAACATGAAAAAAAAGTTGTTTTGGTGTCCGCCTGGCCGTGCGGAGTCAAACGGATCCGTCCTGAATTACAATGCAAGTCAATGGGGACGGATCCGTTTGAAGTTGACACAATATGGTGCAATTGCAAACGGATCCGTCCCCCATTGACTTTCAATGTAAAGTCAGGAGTCCCTTTATACCATCGGATCGGAGTTTTCTCCAATCCGATGGTATATTTTAACTTGAAGCGTCCCCATCACCATGGGAACGCCTCTATGTTAGAATATACTGTCGGATATGAGTTACATCGTGAAACTCAGATCCGACAGTATATTCAAAAACCGAGGCGTTCCCATGATGATGGGGACGCTTCAGTTAAGAATATACTAAAAAACTGTGTACATTACTGCCTCCCCCCCCTGTTTTTAACTCATTGGTGGCCAGTGCAGCCACCCCCCCTCCCCCCCTGTAGTTAATCATTGGTGGCCAGTGCGGCCGGCCCCCCCTCCCTCCCCTGTAGTTAACTCATTGGTTGCCAGCCCCCCCTCCCTCCCCAGTAGTTAACTCATTGGTGGCCAGTGGGCCCCCCCTCCCTCCGCTGTAGTTAACTCGTTGGTGGCCAGTGGGCCCTCTCCCCTCCCTCCCCCTCCTAATTAAAATCTCCCCCCCTATCATTGGTGGCAGTGGAGAGTACCGATCGGAGTCCCAGTTTAATCGCTGGGGCTCTGATTGGTAACCATGGCAACCGGGACGCTACTGCAGTCCCGGTTGCCATGGTTACTTAGCAATTTGTGGAAGCATTATACTTACCTGCGAGCTGCGATGTCTGTGTCCGGCCGGGAGCTCCTCCTACTGGCCGCACTGGCCACCAATGTGTTAACTACAGGGGGGGGGAGGGGGTCTGCAGCAGGGGGCAGTCATGTACACAGTTCTTTTAGTATATTCTAACCTGAAGCATCCCCATCACCATGGGAACGCCTCTGTGTTAGAATATACTGTTGGATCTGAGTTTTCGCGAAGTGAAAACTCAGCTCTGAAAAAGCTTTTATGCAGACGGATCTTCGGATCCGTCTGTATGAAAGTAACCTACGGCCACGGATCACGGACACGGATGCTAATCTTGTGTGCATCCGTGTTCTTTCACGGACCCATTGACTTGAATGGGTCCGTGAACCGTTGTCCGTCAAAAAAATAGGACAGGTCATATTTTTTTGACAGACAGGAAACACGGATCACGGTCTCGGCTGCAAAACGGTGCATTTTCCGATTTTTTCACAGACCCATTGAAAGTCAATGGGTCAGCGAAAAAAAAAACGGCACAACGGCCACGGATGCACACAACGGTCGTGTGCATGAGGCCTTACCGCGCAGGGAACACCGTATAAACGAACCCTATAAACAATGGTGGAATTGTGTTATTTTTACACTATAAGGCCCCATGCACACGGCCGTTGTTCATGGCCGTGTGCGGGCCGTGGAACCGCGGCCTGGATTCCTCCTGAGAGCAGGAGCGCACGGCGTCACTGGTTACTATGACGCCGTGCGCTCCCTGCTGCCGCCGCAATACAGTAATACACTGGTATGATCTATACCAGTGTATTACTGTACTGTGCCGGCAGCAGGGAGCGCACGGCGTCATAGCAACCAGTGACGCCGTGCGCTCCTGCTCTCAGGAGGGATCCAGGCCGCGGTTCCACGGCCCGCACACGGCTGTGAACAACGGCCGTGTGCATGGGGCCTAACCCAAAAAGTATTTTGAAAGTTTTTCAATTCACCTGATGTACCTCAAAATGGCAGCATTAAAAATGACATCTTGTCCTGCATAAAACAAGCGTCATGCAGCGAAGTTGTCAAAACATTTTTAAAGTTATGACTTTTGAAATATGGAGATAAAAAGTGAAAAACTTGTAGAGACTGAAGAGGGTTCTCCGGGCTACAGATAATGATAACCTAACCCCAATATCAGATGGGTGAGTTCTGTGAGTTCTGACACCGTGCAGCCTCACTGATCCGTTTCATGAACCTGCGGTGTGGGAAATGATACAGTGTATAGAGTTGGAGGCAGACAGCGCCATCCACGGTGCAGTGGCCGTGCCCGGTACTGCAGCTACTATCAGGTGAGGTCTTATAATAGAAGAATAATGACTCGTTGGCCCCTGAAGTCACAATCTCTTTATTTCTATACGTCTGAGGTTACAGGACTGAGCTCTTCAGGATTGTCAGGATGGATCCCAGCGCCAGGATGATGGCGGCATAGCTGGACTGGAGGCTGGTGCTATTGCTGGACTTGGTGCTGGTGTTGGGGCTGGGGCTGGTGCTGTTGGTGCTGGTGCTTGTGCTGTTGGTGCTGGTGCTGGTGCTAGTGGTGGTGCTGGTGCTAGTGCTGTAGTTACACAGGTCGGTGGGGCAGCAGGAGATGGTGATGCCAGTTGTGGTATTGGTAGAAGCAGTGCAGGACACTGCACACTGCTTAGTGATGTTGGTGGCCGAGACCCCACCTGCAGTGGAGAAAACAGAAATGTGATAATCTGACCAGCACTAGTCATGTGACCATACAGTGTTGTTATTAACCCCTTCTACCCCGGGCCAGTTTTCACATTCCTGCCCAGGTCAGTTTTTTGCTAATCTGACATGTGTCACTTTATGTGGTAATAACTTTGGAACACTTTTACTTATCCAGGCCATTTTGAGATTGTTTTCTCGTGACGCATTGTACTTCATGACAGTCATAAATTTGAGTCAAAATATTTCACCTTTATTTTAAAAAAAATCCAAAATACACCCAAAATTTTGAGAAATTCACAATTGTCAAAATTTCAATTTCTTTGCTTTTAAAACAGAAAGTGATAGCTCATGAAATATTTATTTCTTAACATTCCCCATATCTCTGCTGTATGTCGGCATCATTTGTAAAAGTCATTTTTGTGCCGGCATACATACATAATTCCTCTGGGTAGCCATCTTATATGCTTCTGGCCTATGTAAAAAGCTGTGAACTCTCATCTTTCTGAAGCCTGGGTCGCCTATGATATAGATGGACACTTTTATTACCACTACTCTGTAAGGCCAGCAATAAAAGGTCATAAAAGCTATACCAGGCCCAGCTCATCCTGTCCTATAAGATAAGATCAGCTCGCTGTCAAGCCTGGCTGGAGCGTGACGTCATTAATTTCCAGGTCTGGTTTGAGGAGAGCTAATAGCCCTTAATTAGCTCTGGGCATAAAACCAGTCCACTTTCATATTTCATTTATGAATCAACTTATGCCCTTTCTGACACCAGATCCAGGCTCTACAGAGTATTGTGGTTAATTGGGTATCAAATATGACTAGAGGATGTGATTCTGTAGCTGACCTATGGGTGGTAGAAGAACTACAGGTCCCAGCATTACCGTGTGTGGTCTCATTCTGTAGGTAAATAAATAAGGATCACAAATATGTATTCTGTATAACAATATGCCGATGTATCAAGGAGATACGGGCTTAAGTATAATCCTCATTGTAGGAACTGAACTTTGATGGGGTCATAAAACACTTGGGGGCCAATCCCTAGGATTGACAGTCACTCTGCTGCCATTGGCTGACAGGAGTAAGTCTCCTGCCCATGGGAGAGTTCATAAAAATCCATGCACAAGGACAGAGGAGAGAGACCCATGGAACATCACCAGACACTTATTTGGACATTGACGGCATATCCCTGTATCAGAAGAACTTTGAGGGTCTCCCCTGATACATACTGAAAAGGGGTTTGCAAGGATTCAAAAAGGACATATGAACGACCATCTGAAACCCTCCAGAGAAACTAAGTATTCTTTCATCTTTTTCCCTTGCATTTGAACTGTCGTGATTATTTATATTGTTATTATTATTCTGTAGATTTATAGTCATTTTCATTAGACTTGTATGCACTGCTTTTTACCGCTTATTAAAGATTATAAAATCTAAATAGCCAAGTCTTCCATATTCTAAGCTGCTGAACAACGTACCTTGCCTTTGAAGAGACGTTACCAGGTAGGTAGTTAAATTGCATTTAGGAATTGTAGCTGGGGGTGATTGACTGCGGTTGGTCAGTAAGTGATATCCGGTTCATCCACTGATCTGTGTGATAGTGAATTACCCGGATAGTCGGCTCGTGGACCGGGAACCCACGTGGTGGCAGTTACCGAGGTGTAGTGGGGGGTGTTAGCCGGATGGTAATACCCCAGTCACGTGAGGTCTCTGTGTGTGCGCAGACTCCGTCACAGACCACTACGTCACAGCTGTGGGATCCGGAGCGGTCGGATCCATAGTTCGTGACATTTTTATGGTGGCAGCGGTGGGATTCTGTATGCTTAGAATATTAGTGCATGAAGTTATGTCCATAACTCTGTACTAAAGGATTGAAAAATTCTGGAAGACGAAGCACAGTGCATTAGTTTTGATAGAATAATAATTCACGACAGTACCCTCCCCTCTCTCTTGTTTTCTGTCCTATCTTTTATTTGGCAATAATGTCCGAATTCGTGAATTATGACGCCCTGAGCGTGGCTGATATCACAGCTCTGTGTGAGCACAAAGGCATCCAAGTATATGGGAAAAATAAGACTGTCCTTATCCAGGAGTTATGTGCACGGAGGAGTCAAGAGTCATCCCTGCAGGATTCAGAGAATGGAGGACACTCAGGGGCCCCTGAGCCAGGTGACCCCTTCCAGAATGAGGATGATGAACTGGGAGGAGGACAGCCTGCTGGGGCTTGCAGTCCTCTAGCTGGACATAACTCTGTCTCTATGCCATCCCAAAATGGTCTGGACCAACTAATGCTTAGTAACCCGGACTTATATTTTCGGCTGCTGGAGGCACGTCGGGCAGAGCGCCAGGCTGAGCGCGAGGCTGCAGAACGAGAACGGGAAGCTGTCCGCAGGCATGAACTGGACATGGCCCGAGTACAGCTTCAGGGGTCCGACCGGCATGCTACATCCACAGGCCCATCCCTGATGGTTAAGCCAAAACTGCCTGTGATGGAGTCTGAGAACTGTGACATTGATCTTTTCCTGCATGCTTTTGAAACCTCATGCCAGCAGTACCAGGTACCAGAGCCACAGTGGGCGGGACATCTAATGTCCGCACTGAAGGGCAAAGCTATGGAGGCCCTGGTCGGACTACCATTAGCAGAGCGTACCAGTTACGCGGTCATCAAAAAGGCTATTCTGGTCAAGTACCAGCTGACTCCAGAGACTTACCGTTTACGGTTCCGGTCCCTGCGGAGAGGGCCCGGAGATACTTTTATGGACCATCTGGGCAAGTTGCAGACCACCTTCCAACAGTGGTCTGATCCCCTCACAGAGGACACCAAGCAGTCCCTGGCGGATCTGATGGTCCGAGAACAGTTTGTCTCCAATTGCCCCACAGATGTGCAAAAATATGTATGTGAGCACAAGCCGAAGAGTGCGCGAGAGGCGGCCGAGCTAGCCGATGAATATGTCGCCATGCCCAGCACTCGGGCATTCAAAGACACTCTGTCCTGTCTGGGAGGAACCTCTTCATCTGCTTCTTCCTCCCAGCCAGCTTTGTCGGTTCCTGTCCAGCGACCCTTTCACAGGCCTGCACAAAGACCTGAAGGAGTCAAGCCAGCACCGACAGACGTGCGCAAGTGCTATGCGTGCGGCAAGCCAGGACACCTCAGCCACTCGTGCCCGGAGAAGAAGACAGCACCCCCTGGCAAGCTTGCCCGCAACCCATCATCTGTGCTGTTAGTGAATGGAGCTGCAAGACACACCGCAGACAACCTACAGTCGGTTACTGTGGGCAACCGGTGCACCACAGGCTTCCGCGATACAGGAGCCGAAGTCACACTAGTTCGGCCTGAACTAGTGGATGACGCAGACCTTATTCCCGGCAAAAGCCTCACCATCACGGGAGTTGGGGGGGTGAGCCCTAATGTCCCCCTAGCTCGTGTTTTCCTTGATTGGGGGGCTGGGAGTGGAGTAAGGGAGGTGGGAGTCTCTGCGGAGATCCCCACAAATGTTTTATTAGGCACTGACCTAGGACGATTGGTCTCGTGCTACGTGCCCCCTGGAAGCACACAGGACTCACCCGTCCCTATGGAGGTCCCTGGACATCCCGAGGTATTGTGCAAGGATGTTTGCGTAACATCAGATAGCCTTGGGGATGGACCGCGGGAGGTGGGAGGTGGGGTGTGTGGGAGCAGTTCTCCTATGACAGGAGATGTAGAGGGGATGGCGGGTGTATGTACACAGGTAGCGGACATGTGTTTATCTGATTCAAGTTGTGCAAATGTTAAATGTGATGACATTATTGTGCCTGTGTTGCCCGTCACTCGCAGGGCTGCAAAAGCCGCAGCGGAACGCTCCATTGGGGAAGAGCAAGTGGAAGTGTCCCCTTCCACCGGTTCGGACCCCGTGGACTTAACCGCGTCAGAGCCTCAGCCACTGTCCCTGTTCGCCACAGGACAGCTGGCTGGGACTTGTAGTGCCGCCTTTGAGCAGGCCCTGCGAGATGACCCTACCTTGGAGCAGCTAAGAGGGTTAGCTGCCAGCCCTCCCACTGAGGGAGACAAATACCGAGTGTGTTGGGACAATGGGAAACTGTATAAGGAGGACATCTCCCACAGTGACAGTAGGGTGGGGCCACTCAAGAGGCAGCTCATTGTACCTGTGCAGTTCAGGGAACAATTACTGCAAGTGGCTTATGAGATCCCCTTAGCTGGTCACCTGGGAATAACCAAAACAAAGTCCCGGGTGATGCAGAATTTTTTCTGGCCTGGCCTCGGGGCAGATGTCGCCAAGTACTGCAGGTCCTGCGACATCTGTCAGCGAGTTGGCAAAGCAGGAGACCGTCACCGAGCTCCATTGAATCCCTTACCAATAATTGATGAACCCTTCAGGAGGGTGGCCGTGGACATCATTGGTCCACTGGCCATCCCCAGCAGTTCGGGTAAACGGTTCATATTAACCCTGGTGGATTACGCGACGCGCTACCCGGAAGCAGTGGCGTTATCCTCCATTAGGGCGGACAAGGTTGCAGACCCCTGCTGGGGATCTTCACGAGAGTGGGGTTCCCAGCTGAGCTTCTCAGCGACCAAGGACCTCAGTTCATGTCTGAACTAATGCAGGGGCTCTGTAGGAAAATACAGGTGAACCATATCGTGGCCAGCCCTTACCACCCACAAACAAACAGCCTCTGTGAGCGCTTCAACGGGACGTTGAAGCAGATGCTGAAGACGTTTGTGGAGGCGCAAGGGAAGGACTGGGAACGATATCTACCTCACCTGCTATTTGCCTACAGAGAGGTTCCCCAGGAGTCAACCGGGTTTTCGCCCTTCGAACTCCTGTATGGTCGACGAGTAAGAGGTCCCCTAGACCTAATCAGAGAGTCTTGGGAAGGCAGGGTTGCCGGAACTGAAGTCTCAGTAGTAGACTATGTCCTCAGGTTCCGAGACAAAATGGAGTCACTGGTAGGTCTGGTACAGGAGAATATGGTGCAGGCCCAAAGCAAACAGAAGCAGTGGTATAACCGCACTGCCCGAGAGAGAATCTACCAGGAGGGGCAGAAGGTCTATGTCCTGCTGCCAATGCGGCAAAACAAACTGCAAGCTGCATGGGAAGGGCCGTACCCCATTGTCAAATGTCTGAGTAAGGTAAATTATGTGGTGGGCCTTGGAGAGGGAGGTAGGAGACAGAAGACGTTTCATGTCAACATGCTCAAGGAGCATCACGAGAGAACGCCACATGTTATGCCGGTTTGCAGCCTGCCCGAAAGGGAGGAGGCCGACCCCCTACTAGATCTGCTAGCTGACACTCGAGAGTTGGAGGTGGACTTAACCCTCAACCCTCAACTCTCGTCCCAGCAGAGATCTCAGCTCTTAGAAGTGTTGACGGCTCACCGTGACACTTTTACAGGGAAACCCGGGAGAACTCACCTTGCAGTCCATCATGTGGACACAGGTACACATGCTCCCAGAAAGCAGTCCGCCTACCGTGTCTCACTGGAGGTCCAGGCAGACCTCAGGAGAGAGATCGAGGAGATGAAGCAGCTCGGGGTCATTCAGAAATCCCACAGCGCTTGGGCCTCACCGGTGGTTCTGGTCCCGAAGAAAGATCAGACAACCAGGTTCTGTGTGGATTATCGGAAACTGAATGCCATCACAACCTCGGATGCTTACCCCATGCCCAGGATTGATGAACTGTTAGATAAGTTGGCAGGAGCCAGCTACCTGACAATCATGGACCTGAGCAGGGGGTATTGGCAGATTCCCCTGACCTCGGAGGCTCAGGAGATGTCGGCCTTCATCACCCCTTTCGGCTTATACGAATTTACTGTAATGCCGTTTGGGATGAAGAATGCGCCAGCCACCTTTCAAAGGCTTGTGAATGACTTGCTGGAAGGACTAGAAGAATGTGCTGTCGCCTATTTAGACGACATTGCCGTGTATAGCCCCACGTGGAAGGAGCATCTGGTGCACCTGTCGCAAGTACTGGACAAACTTGCTGCGGCTGGACTAACTGTTAAGCCTAGCAAGTGCCAGCTGGGCATGAATGAGGTCACTTACTTAGGCCACAGAGTAGGAGGAGGCACACTGAGGCCTGAAATAGAGAAGGTGAAAGCCATTACGAGATGGCCAACACCTCTCACCAAGAAGCAGGTCATGTCTTTCTTGGGAACGGCCGGGTACTATAGGAAGTTCATCCCGAACTATAGCGCCCTGGCCAAGCCTCTGACAGACTTGACCAAGAAGAAGCTGCCCAGGATGGTGTCATGGACGCCGGAATGCGAGCAAGGCTTCCAGGCCCTGAAGGATGCACTAGCCAGTGCTCCTGTGCTTCAGGCCCCAGATTTCACTCGGAAGTTTGTGGTCCACACGGATGCTTCCGCCTTTGGTCTGGGTGCAGGTGAACCAGGCCGGGGAGGAGCATCCTGTACTATACCTGAGCCGTAAGTTACTGGCCAGGGAGACCAGCTACTCCACAATAGAGAAGGAGTGTTTAGCTATTGTGTGGTCCCTGCAAAAGCTACAACACTACCTGTATGGACGCAATTTCACAGTGATCACTGATCACAATCCCCTCAGCTGGTTGGCACGTCTCGCAGGAGACAATGCGAAACTGCTGAGATGGAGCCTGATTTTGCAGCAGTACAACTTCACCGTGCAGCACAGAAAAGGTAGTTTACATGGAAATGCCGACGGGTTGTCGCGGCAGGGAGAATCGGCCGGAGACGGCTGGGTTGCTGTGGAATAGGCTTGTGGCCATTTCCCCAGGCAACCTTTTAAAAGAGGGAGGTGTGCCGGCATACATACATAATTCCTCTGGGTAGCCATCTTATATGCTTCTGGCCTATGTAAAAAGCTGTGAACTCTCATCTTTCTGAAGCCTGGGTCGCCTATGATATAGATGGACACTTTTATTACCACTACTCTGTAAGGCCAGCAATAAAAGGTCATAAAAGCTACACCAGGCCCAGCTCATCCTGTCCAAGATCAGCTCGCTGTCAAGCCTGGCTGGAGCGTGACGTCATTAATTTCCAGGTCTGGTTTGAGGAGAGCTAATAGCCCTTAATTAGCTCTGGGCATAAAAACCAGTCCACTTTCATATTTCATTTATGAATCAACTTATGCCCTTTCTGACACCAGATCCAGGCTCTACAGAGTATTGTGGTTAATTGGGTATCAAATATGACTAGAGGATGTGATTCTGTAGCTGACCTATGGGTGGTAGAAGAACTACAGGTCCCAGCATTACCGTGTGTGGTCTCATTCTGTAGGTAAATAAATAAGGATCACAAATATGTATTCTGTATAACAATATGCCGATGTATCAAGGAGATACGGGCTTAAGTATAATCCTCATTGTAGGAACTAAACTTTGATGGGGTCATAAAACACTTGGAGGCCAATCCCTAGGATTGACAGTCACTCTGCTGCCATTGGCTGACAGGAGTAAGTCTCCTGCCCATGGGAGAGTTCATAAAAATCCATGCACAAGGACAGAGGAGAGAGACCCATGGAACATCACCAGACACTTAATTGGACATTGACGGCATATCCCTGTATCAGAAGAACTTTGAGGGTCTCCCCTGATACATACTGAAAAGGGGTTTGCAAGGATTCAAAAAGGACATATGAACGACCATCTTCTCAGGGGAAGAGAAGTCCTGACCATAGTCATAGAGAAACAAAAGTCGGAATAATAGGTTCCAATTGGAGTGAGCCAGTCTATAAAAATACACCCAGTTCAGGTGGGATTAACATCTTGATAGAGGGTATAGGGTATTGGAGATCTAGGGAGGGAGCCAATATCTCCTTAGGGACTGGCACCATCCCTGTTTAGCCAATTGATAAATTCGCTAGAACCCTTAAACAAAATCCAGGGAGTCCAGATTTTTAAGAATTTGGCGGAATTGCCCAAGTCCTCCGCCCAAAGTTCCTCCATTCTATAGATTTTTTCAAAGGTAATTTGCCAGTCCCTAAGGAGAGGGGCAGATGTGGTTTTCCAGAACCTAGGTATGACCAGGCGAGCGGCTTGAACAAAGAACCGTAATAGGCCTTTTCTCAGGGTGGAAGTAGAGCTAGGGAACATGGAGAGTAAAGCACCCTCTGGCGTCCACCTAGTAGAACAACCACAAACCAAATCATAAAGGTCATTAATGGCCTCCCAGAAAGGTATAATTCTGCTGCAAAACCACCAAATATGGGACATATTACCCTCTTCACTACCACATCTCCAACAAGTATTGGGGCATGTGGGAAGGAAGGAATGCAGCAGGGCCGGGGTCCTGTACCACCTAGATAACACTTTAAAATTCTTTTCCTGGAGTCCGCAACTAATAAAAGACTTATAAGAAAGCTCAAATGCCTTCTCCCACTGATCAGCAAGAAATGTCTTCCCCAGTTCTCTCTCCCATACCCTTACATAAGTTCTCTCTCCCATACCCTTACATAAGTTCTCTCTCCCATACCCTTACATTCCCCAGTCTAGTCTTGCTAGGGTGACTGAGGGTTTAGGCATCCTGCTCGCCACACGGGTTCACACCCCGTCTAGGGTATCAGGGCAGACAGGTGCCAGCTTAGGGTTAGTCAGGGGTGGCCGTTCTATCTCCCATCCATAGATAAGGGCCCCCCTTCCCCTCCGTCTGGTACGACACGACTGCTGCTGGAATAGCGGTCGTGACAGTATATCTGGCCTTTTAAAAAAATAAATAAAAAAAGTGACATTTCTTTTTTTTTTCTTTTTTGCTTGCTGTTTTGCTTTGTATTTTTCTGTTCCACTATGGATCCGGTTATGGTTTTGGCGAAATAATTACAGGGGTTATCCCTTGAAGTTGCAGGATTAAAAGCAACAGTGCTGCAGCAGCAGCAGCAATCCTTGGGTTCCACCGTTGCTACGGGAAACCAAGGTACTCCTGAGCCAAAAGTGGTTTTACCTGATAGGTTCTCAGGAGGGAGAGACCAATTTGTAACCTTCAGAGAAGCTTGTAAATTGTTCTTCAGGTTACGCCCTAGATCCTCTGGCGGCGAGGAACAACGGGTGGGCATTGTAATTTCTCTCCTGCAAGGAGATCCGCAGGCTTGGGCTTTCTCCCTACCATCAGACTCTCCGGCCTTACGATCAGTGGAGGAGTTTTTTGAAGCCCTGGGTCTCGTATATGATGACCCGGACAAGGTCTCACTGGCTGAGTCTAAGCTACGTGGACTTCGGCAAGAGAACCGGTCTGCTGAACTATATTGTTCCGAATTCCGTAGGTGGGCTACTGATACATTATGGAACGACTCGGCCCTTAGGAGTCAGTTCTGCCAGGGGTTGTCTGAAAAATTAAAAGATGCGCTGGCGGTATACGAGGTCCCTGGGTCTCTTGAGGCTGCTATGTCTCTGTCCATAAGAATCGACAGACGACTCAAGGAGAGACTATTAAATTCTACAGAGGCCTCTATAGGGCAGGGATCGGTTTGTTATGATCCAGTCGAACCAATGCAAATAGGGGGTGCCACTAGACAGGTGAATCCTCCGAAGGTCCGCCGTAGGTCAGAGGTTTGTTTTCGTTGTGGGGGGAGGGGTCATTTTGTAAAGGTATGTCCCTCAGAACCCAAGAGAACAAACAAAGGAGCCGCCGGAAAACTAGATTCCCCAGATTGTGCGGAGGATAACAGTCTGGGCATATTCGTTTCCTCCATACGCATGTCTCAGTTTTTGTTGTCCGCTACCGTTGAGGCTGGCAATAAGACTGAGATCTGTTCCGTCTTTTTGGACAGTGGGGCGGGGGTCAACTTGGTGGATTCACGGTTTGCTCAGGCTCTGGGTTTTACTCCAGAACCGGTACGCAGAACTATTCCTGTTTTTGCCATCGACTCCTCCCCTCTTACTCAGAGAGAGTTAACTCAGATCATCCATAACATCCATCTGCAGGTAGGGGACCTCCATAAAGAGCATATCTCTTGTTATGTCCTGGACGGTCTTCTGGCTCCTATAGTATTGGGGCTTCCCTGGCTGGTGACTCACAATCCAGTGGTGGATTGGCAGGCCGGGGAGATTGTGGAGTGGAGTGAACATTGTAAGGACAACTGCTTGAGTAGTAGGTGCTCTACACTCTCTGTAACATCTCTACCTGCCTTTCTGTCAGATTTTATGGATGTGTTCTCTGAGAAGGGTTGTCAGGGGTTACCACCTCATCGTCCATATGATTGCCCAATTAACCTATTACCTGGGGCAAAACTACCTAAAACCCGGTTATATCATCTTTCCGGCCCGGAGAGGAAGGCTATGCAAGATTATATCTCGGAGAGTTTGGCTAAGGGACACATCAGACCCTCTTCTTCACCCGTGGCTGCCGAATTCTTTTTCGTTAAAAAGAAAGATGGGGGCCTGCGTCCTTGCCTGGATTTCCGGGAGTTAAACCGGATAACTATCCGAGATCCCTATCCTCTTCCTCTCATTCCCGACCTCTTTAATCAGGTTGCTGGTGCTAAATGGTTCTCCAAGATGGATCTCAGAGGAGCCTATAACCTGGTTTGCATCAAAGAGGGGGATGAGTGTGTTGTGGAAATTTTATTATGCGGACATTTTATCTTAGGATGTGTGTGTGTTTTATAGATTGTCATCATGTCTCTCAGTGGTAATGGTAGATTATTGTATACATGTGTTTGTATGGGGTGTGTCCATTGTCTGCACAGCCACATTTTCTGCCCCTCCCTGTCCTTTGATATGTCATCACTTCCTGTATCCTTGTCTTGGGCCAGCCCCTTTTACACCTTTTGTTTTAGGCAATAAAGGACGCACTGGGCATGGAGGAGGGAGGAGATGGTCAGGGGAATTGAATCAAGATGGTAGCATTTGTGTGGTTCTCTGGCTGCGGCTGAGGGAAGATGGAGTTGCCTTGTCCTTACACTAACTTTGATGCGGGCTGATTGCAACCAATATTTTTACCACAACAGATGGCGAGCTCAGGAAGGAAATAATTATTTTTCCCCTGTTATCGGCAGAACTTAAAAGGAGACACAGTTTAATTTTCAAAAAGCAAAAAAGGCCGGCATAAGGTAATATCCTTTTCTTTACTCTCATTTTTGAGAAAGTTTTGCTCTTTGTGAACTGAAATCTGTGTCCTCCAATCTGCTGGTATCAGAGGAAAGAAAAATCTGTTCAAACAACCTATGTGGTTGTTGTCTGCCGCATCGAGTGGTGTAAGGAATGGGGTAGGTGTTTTTCCATTGTGTTGATTGTACAGAGATTGTATGATGAGCAGTACAGGGAATTGTGTTTTCTTGTAACTTCTTAACTTTTATGTTACTGTGATTTTGTAAGAGGCGATTTTATAGAGGTTTATAGAGGCAGCAATTGGTTTTAGTGTCTGTACATTAGAGACAGCGTTCAGAGTGGTTTTTGTATTGTTAGCCTGTAAATCACGCATAGAGTGGAGGTTTTGCTCTGGTTTAAACATAGGGAAATATAAAAACTGTTTTTATTGCTGGATATTGTAGACACTATCTTGATTTCCTTTGTGTGACCATGCTTGTCGGCCATCCTTACCATGCTTGTCGGCCATCCTTACCATGCTTGTCGGCCATCCTTACCATGCTTGTCGGCCATCTTTACCATGCTTGTCGGCCATCTTTACCATGCTTGTCGGCCATCTTTACCATGCTTGTCGGCCATCTTTAAGTTTGTCGGCCATCTTAATTGGTTTGCTATGGGAAGCGATTTGATTGTTTTTGCCTGAAATGTTAGTTTTGTTGAATAGTTATCTTGTCTTTTTGTAACCTTTCTATGTACAGTTTGATTTTGTTTTAATAAGTTTTGTGCTGATATCAGTTGAGTGTTCGGTTATGTTATAGCTCAGTGACCCGTCTGATACAGGAACCATTGTGTGAGCATTAGTGGCAGTTTAGTGGTGAAATCGTCCTATAGTTGATGATTCTGCTTAATGTTTGTGTATCTGTGGCTGTTACACTGAATTGTAGACTTGTTTGGCATAATTAATGTGGGTATTACAGTGTAGAAAGGAGGTACTTGTAGTTCTGTGCCAAAAGTATTGGGACAACTAGTACTAGTGTTTTGTTTTTTGTAGCAACCATTGTGGTGTTTGTTTTCTGGTGCAAGGAGAATGAAGGTTTATCTGAAAGCCTGAGGCCTGCACTGGGTGCTGTAAGGGAATTGCCAGAGTTATTGAAACAACCCTTGGAGAGTAATGTGTCTGGGATTAAAGGCAATGTATGGTCACGATATTGTAATGTTGCTAATGGCAACAGACACAGGTATGTTAAGTACCCCAGAACCACACCTAGCGGCGAGGTGGGGTAATGGTCCCAGATATGCTTCTTTGCAAAGGCAGAGAACCCAGGGACAGCCAAGATCTTGGATCAATGAGGCGGATTTTAAATCACAATATGAACGGTTAAAATGTGAAAGAAACCGGTTTTGGGACCTTGTGATGTTAAATCCTGCTTCTCTGGTTAAATGAATCTGAAGCTGTTTGGGGCTGGGGGCAAATTAACATGTCAATTACTGGGTGGGTAGGAATTTCTCCTGTACGGTTTCAGGGGAACCCTCCAGGACATTGATTTGTTAATTCAGTCCTATACAATTGTATGTGTTCCTAAGTTTTTGTATGCGTTTTGGGTTAAGGTCAAATTAATTTTTTACTGAAGCTCAATGTATGTAATCAAGTGTTTTTTTTTCCTTTTTATTTTTCAGTTATATTTGTCTATTTTTGTGTGGGTATTTCTTTGATTAATTTATATTTACATTTTTCTTCTTTTACTCATTTTTATTTTTTAGGTTTTTATTGCATATTTGCTGCTTTTCTCTCTCTCCCTCTCTTTTCTCTGTAGATTTGGTTAGGAGTACTGGGGGTCTCATGATATTGTGTGGGAACTACTGTCTGAATTCAAGGGCTGCTGCTGAGCGAGAGGTTTCTGATCAGTCACTGCAAAAAGGGCTTCGTGTGCTGTTCAGCTTGACTATATAGAATCATATCGGCAAAGGAAAGTGAGTTGATGAGCATTTTTTTAAGGAGACAAGGTGATGTATATCACCTGGGCATACCAATAGCTATGTGAGTAACCCCATTCCCCACAGGAGTACTGTGTGTTTGTTTCCTGTGCACCCCTCCTCCCCACAGAGGGCACTGTGTGTTCTCTGTGCACCCCCCTTTTCCACTCCAGGTCAATTGGAAGCCCTATCCTGTGGTCAGGTCACTATTCAGAGCCAAAACCGAGGCTGGTATATCTCATCAGGAGACTCAGAGGGCCGCCGTGTGTCGGCGAGAGCCCTTTTCCTCACACTGATTACTCCTTTTCCTGAGGTCTATCTAGGGTGAACGTGTCCGTGTGTCGGTGCCAGAAACCCTAGGGCATCTCAGAGGCGAACGAAGAGGAGTAGCAGCCGTCCAGGCGTTTGTCGCAGGACACTGGAGGTGGACGCACCTACTTTTAGAAAATTCCTTGCGTAGGTCGCAGGAAAATTTATGCTCGAGCATGGGTTTAGGGAAAATTAGGGATCAGAAGGGTACCACTTCTGACTACTATAGGACAGCCAAGCAGTACATGAAATCCATCTATAGAGGAGGAGTTGTTAAGCCCCCTCAAAGATTGGCACCAAGGGACTGTAGGTTCAGAGTGGATCATCCCCAAAGTAGGGACCTTTGAGGTCTGGATTGGGAAAAAGTTTGTCCGTAAATTCCCCACTAGACTCCAAAGCCATGGTTCCCTCCAGAAAGCAGAACTGTGGCTGCATGAATCCATCGATCTCCAGCAACAAGGCATTCAAAAGCCCCAGACAGTGCGAACTAACACTGTCATGTACTCCCATCCCGCTAAGACTGCAGAGTCCAAGAGAAGCGCTTTTCTTTTTCTCTTTCTCTATCTCTCCCTCTCATCCCTCCGTCATCTCTCCATCTAACCTTGAGACGATGCACCATGCTAATCCAGCTTCTCTTTGTCCTGGTTTAAGGCCGATGAGAAGGGGGGAAAGTGGTGCAGAAATCAACGATCTTCAAACTTTCTAACCTCTCAAATGTCAATCAATCACAACTGCCTTTTCTTTGCTGGTACTTGGGTCAGATTTTTGCAAAGTAGGTAAAAATCACGGCCGATCCATGGCCTAAATGTTCCGCTGTAACCCTTTTATTCCATCAGGTATGCCTCCAGGCAGCCCCACGGGTTATCACCCGATGTCCACCACCGGGTTCAGGAGTTGCTCCCGGACCCAGACTCAATAACCAGTGTTCATTCTAGCCAACCAGGTGATTGGGTCGTGCTAAAGAAACATCCCAGGACGGGACTATAGCCGAGATATCTTGGGCCATTCCAGGTGCTGCTGATGACGCCAACCTCTCTGAAGTTCGAGGGGCGAGACAACTGGATCCACACCGGTCACTGCAAGAAGCTGCTCAACTAAGTCAAAGAATGCAGAGTATCACTTTTGTTTATTTGTTACAAGGAGGCATTTGTTGATAGACGATATTAATATTAGCTCTGGCTCCTGCTCCTCGCTTGTTAATAATGTATGGGTGTCCGGGCAGCTAGGCGACTCGTAGATTTGGGATCCTCCAGTTGTGAGGAAGGTATATGGTTATGCCAGGCTAGCAGACACCATTGACAAGGGTCAGGCCCATACTGACAGGAGCAGGGCAGGGGCGGAGCTATGACTAGTGAGAGTCAGAATCCTTTTTAAAGCCTTAGGAGGTCTTGGGGCTCACTGGTTTTCCATTGGATCCGCGCGAAAGGAAATAGGACATATACTTATGTTTTTTGTCTCCATTCCTTCTATACGCCGGAGTGAGATGTTCCTGATGTCTAATCGACTGATATACCGAAGCCCGAACAGACAAGACGCCCTGAAGACCAAACCATGGACCAGATGCAGAGGATTCCAAACCAGCCGGCGACCAACACGAAACGCCACCTCCTAAGTCACCTCCCGAAGAAAAGAAGCTACGTGTCAAGATTGACTTTCTGTTTTCCATCATCTGTTTTGTTTTATGGATTCAGGACTTTTCGTAGACAAGACTGTTTTTTTTTGCAAAGAAGAAGATCAAGATTCGTCAAGGGACACTGGGGAGCATATGACAAAGAGGAGGGACTGTTGTGGAAATTTTATTATGCAGACATTTTATCTTAGGATGTGTGTGTGTGTTTTATAGATTGTCATCATGTCTCTCAGTGGTAATGGGATTCTGGTTAGATTTTTTTTTTTATTGTTGTTTACGGAGACTGATTTTTATTGTATACATGTGTTTGTATGGGGTGTGTCCATTGTCTGCACAGCCACATTGGCTGCACCTCCCTGTCCTTTGATATGTCATCACTTTCTGTATCCTTGTCTTGGGCCAGCCCCTTTTACACCTTTTGTTTTAGGCAATAAAGGATGCACTGGGCATGGAGGAGGGAGGAGATGGTCAGGGGAATTGAATGAAGATGGTAGCATTTGTGTGGTTCTCTGGCGGCGGCTGATGGAGGATGGAGTTGCCTTTTCCTTACACTAACTTTGATGCGGGCTGATTGCAACCAATATTTTTACCACAACAAGTGGAAGACGGCTTTTAATACCCCAGAAGGGCATTATGAAAATCTGGTTATGCCTTTTGGTCTTACTAATGCGCCTGCGGTGTTCCAACATTTTGTCAACAATATTTTTAGTCACCTTATCGGGAGATTTGTTGTGACATATCTTGATGACATCCTGGTCTATTCTCCGGATCTGGATACACATAAGATCCATGTGAGACAAGTGCTGCAGATATTAAGGGCCAACAAATTGTTTGCTAAATTAGAGGTTGACGCATCAGAGGTGGGGGTGGGAGCGGTACTATCTCAGGGCCCGTCCCCTGGTGAATGGCGTCCGTCTGCTTTCTTTTCGAAGAAATTGTCTACTGCAGAAAGGAACTATGATATTGGCAACAGGGAACTTTTGGCTATTAAGTTGGCTTTTGAGGAGTGGCGTCATTTTTTGGAGGGGGCGGTTCATCCCGTCACGGTGATTACTGATCACAAAAACTTATTATATCTGGAGTCTGCTAAACGTCTCACCCCTAGACCGGTTCGGTGGTCGTTATTTTTTACTAGGTTTAATTTTGTAATAACCTATCGCCCGGGGGGCAAAAAATACTAAGGCGGATGCATTGTCTCGAAGTTTTCCTGGAGGGGGTGATGTTGATGTACCAGAGCCTATTTTGCAAAAGGGGGTGGTGGTCTCTGCATTACACTCAGGTTTAGAGGGGAGGGTGTTGGAAGCTCAGGGGGACGCCCCGGCCTCCTGCCCCTCAGGTAAACTGTTTGTGCCAGAAAATTTACCCCTGGAGATACTAAAAGAACACCATAACTCCACACTGGCAGGACACCCAGGTAGTGGGGCAACCTCTGAATTAGTGTCTCGTCGGTTCTGGTGGCCTAAGTGGCGCCAGGAGGTGTTGAATTTTGTGTCTGCATGTGCTACCTGTGCTCGTTCTAAGGTAGATCATACTCGTCCGGCAGGGCGTCTTTTACCTCTGGACATCCCCAACAGGCCTTGGACGCACCTATCAATGGATTTCATTACGGATCTACCAGTATCAGCGGGGAAGACTGTTATTCTTGTAGTTGTTGACAGATTCAGTAAAATGGTGCACTTTATTGCTCTTACCGCATTGCCTAATGCTAACACACTGGCTCAGGTTTTTATTGACCACATCGTGAAGCTTCACGGGGTCCCTTCCGATATTGTTTCGGATCGTAGTACCCAATTTGTTTCTAAATTTTGGAAAGCTTTTTGTTCTCGTTTAGGGGTTCATCTGTCGTTTTCTTCATCTTTCCATCCACAGTCCAACGGTCAGACTGAACGTACCAATCAAAACTTAGAGACATATTTGAGATGCTTTGTTTCCAAAAATCAGGAGGAGTGGTCATCTTATTTACCATTAGCCGAGTTTGCCATTAATAATCGTCGTCAAGAATCCACCGATAAGTCACCATTTTTTTGGTGCGTATGGTTTCCATCCTCAGTTTTGTACGTTTAGTGAGGAGGGGGGGGGGCCGTCTGGGATTCCCGAGGAGGAACGATTTGCGTCTTCACTTTCATCAGTGTGGCAGAGTGTGCAAGAAAGTTTGAAGAGAATTGGTGGTAGATACAAACGTGTGGCTGATAAGAAGCGCTCTGAAGGTCCGGACCTTGGGGTGAATGACTTGGTGTGGTTGTCTACCAGAAATATCAAGTTGAAGGTTCCCTCGTGGAAATTAGGTCCGAGATTTATTGGTCCTTATAGGGTAATTAAGATCATTAACCCGGTGGCTTTTCGTCTGGAGCTACCTCAGACTTTAAGGATCCATAATGTCTTCCACAGATCTCTGCTTAAGAGATATGTAGAACCTCCTGAACCATTGCCATTACTGCCTCCACCAGTGGTTGTTGATGGTAGTCTTGAGTTTCAGGTAGAAAAGATTGTTGATTCACGATATGTTCGCCGCTCTCTTCAGTACCTGGTGCACTGGAAAGGTTATGGTTCCGAAGAGAGAATGTGGGTGCCAGCATCAGAGATAAAGGCGGACAGACTCATTCGGGCTTTTCATAGGTCCCATCCGGAGAGGCCTGGTCTTGAGGGTCCGGTGGCCCCTTGTAGAAAGGGGGGTACTGTCACGACTGTGACTGATCCAGACAGGTCTGGGAGGAGAAGGTCGCAGTGACTTGCTACTCGCGATAGCTTGTGAGTTTGCTCCGTGGTTCAGGGTATGTCATTCGGGTTTTGCCTTGTGAACCTTTTTGTCCTGACTGGGAGTTTGTAGGCATCCTTCTCAGGTGAGTCCTGTCTGCCACTCCCAGCTACTATATTAGTTTCAGTTTAATTTGCAGTCATTGCCAGATATAGTCCTTACTTCCAGTGCTACAGTCATGTGAAAAAATTAGGACACCCTTTGAAAGCATGTGTTTTTTTGTAACATTTTTAATAAAAGGTTATTTCATCTCCGTTTCAACAATACAGAGAGATTAAAGTAATCCGACTAAACAAAGAAAACTGAAGAAAAGTATTTTCAAGATCTTCTGTAAATGTCATTCTACAAAAATGCCTATTCTAACTGAGGAAAAAGATAGGACACCCTTGCCCCTAATAGCGAGTGTTACCTCCTTTGGCTGAAATAACTGCAGTGAGACGGTTCTTGTAGCCATCTACCAGTCTTCGACATCGGTCTGAGGAAATTTTACCCCACTCCTCAATGCAGAACTTTTTCAGCTGTGAGATGTTTGAGGGGTTTCTTGCACGTACAGCCCTTTTCAAGTCACCCCACAGCATCTCAATGGGATTCAAATCTGGACTTTGACTTGGCCATTCCAGGACTCTCCATTTCTTCTTTTTCAGCCAATCTTTGGTTGATTTACTAGTATGTTTTGGGTCATTGTCATGTTGCATGGTCCAGTTCCGCTTCAGCTTTAATTTTCTAACTGATGGTCTCACATGTTCTTCAAGCACCTTCTGATACACAGTAGAATTCATCGTGGATTCTATGATGGTGAGCTGACCAGGTCCTGCTGCAGCAAAGCAGCCCCAAACCATGACACTTCCACCTCCATGCTTCACAGTTGGTATGAGGTTCTTTTCTTGGAATGCTGTGTTTGGTTTACGCCAAACATGTCCTCTGCTGTTGTGTCCAAATAATTCAATTTTGGACTCATCTGTCCAAAGAACATTATTCCAGAAGTCCTGGTCTTTGTCAACTTTATCTCTGGCAAATGTCAGTCTGGCCTCGATGTTTCTCTTGGAAAGCAAAGGTTTCCTCCTTGCACACCTCCCATGCAAGTTAAACTTGTACAGTCTCTTTCTGATTGTAGAGGCATGTACTTCTACATCAACAGTAGCCAGAGCCTGCTGTAGTTCTCGAGATGACACTTTAGGGTTTTTGGAGACCTCTTTTAGCATCTTGCGGTCTGCTCTTGGGGTGAACTTGCTGGGGCGACCAGTCCTGGGCATGTTGGCAGTTGTTTTGAAAGCCCTTCACTTGTAGACTATCTTCCGGACAGTGGAATGGCTGATTTCAAAATCTTTTGAGATCTTTTTAAATCCCTTCCCAGACTCATAGGCTGCTACAATCTTTTTTCTGAAGTCCTCTGACAGCTCTTTTGCTCTCACCATGGTGCTCACTCTCACTTCAACAGTCAGGAGCACACCAAACTAAATGTCTGAGGTTTAAATAGGGCAAGCCTCATTCAACATGCAGAGTAACGATCTACTAATTATGTGCACCTGGTGTGATATACCTGTGTGAGATCTGAGCCAATTTAAGAGGGAATACATGTGAGGGTGTCCTATCTTTTTCCTCAGTTAGAATAGGCATTTTTGTAGAATGACATTTACAGAAGATCTTGAAAAGACTTTTCTTCAGTTTTCTTTGTTTAGTTGGATTACTTTAATCTCTCTGTATTGTTGAAACGGAGATGAAATAACCTTTTATTAAAAATGTTACAAAAAACCACATGCTTTCAAAGGGTGTCCTAATTTTTTCACATAACTGTATTCTGACCTTTGAAGGAGATCGTTTGACGGTATTGCTGTGGAGCTCTTGCCTGGCGTGGACTGTCGTTATTTGGATCACCTTCTCTGCTCGTGACTGGATAAATCTATCTCTGTTATAGATTGTTTGTTTGTTGCTGTATTCCCCTGTTGTTCTCCTAGACATGAGTGATGGTGACTAGTGCTCCCATCTGCCTTTCCCCAGTCTAGTCTTGCTAGGGTGACTGAGGGTTTAGGCATCCTGCTCGCCGCACGGGTTCACACCCCGTCTAGGGTATCAGGGCAGACAGGTGCCAGCTTAGGGTTAGTCAGGGGTGGCCGTTCTATCTCCTATCCATAGATAAGGGTCCACCTTCCCCTCCGTCTGGTACGACACGACTGCTGCTGGGATAGCGGTCGTGACATTAGCCCTGAGAGCTCTAGCTAAAAATTCCATGACCATAATGTACAACAGAGGGGAAAGAGGGCACCCTTGTCTGGTGCCATTATGGATACGGAAAGGAGCCGAGATCCATTAACTCGGACCTGGGCGCTAGGGTTGCGGTAGAGGGCTAAAATTCTATCTATCATACCAGGGCCAAACCCAAACGCCTTCAAGGATTCGTGTAGAAAGGACCAGTCCACGCGATCGAACGCTTTCTCTGCGTCGATCGATAAGAGACACAAAGGCGACCCCAATCTGTTAGCTCTATTAATGATGGCCATAGAACGAATGGTGTTATCGCGTGTTTCCCTCCCCGGGACAAAGCCCGCCTGATCCACATGAATCAAAGATGATATAAACGGTTTCATTCTGTCCGCAAGAATTTTTGCGTATATCTTCACGTCAACGTTGATCAGGGATATAGGGCGATAATTGCTACATGTTAACGGGTCTTTCCCCGTTTTTGGTATAACGCATATGTGGGCCATTAGTGCCTGGGGAGGGAAAGCCGAGCCATCTGCTAGGGAATTGCACATTCTGGTGAAAGGAGGGGCTATCTCTTCCAGAAGTTGTTTATAAAAACGAGGCGTAAAGCCGTTGTGGCCTGGACTCTTACCAACTATCAATCCTTTAATCGTTTTGTGGACCTCCAGTTCCGTTATTTCTCCCTCTAGTTCCTCCCTATGTTCAGAGGACAATTTAGGGCCGAGTAAGCCAGCCATGTAGTCCCTAATCTTCTTGATTTTGGTGTCATTGGATATATCAGCAAACTTCCCTCTTAGGTTATACAGTTCCTCATAATAAGATCGGAATTCCTGGAGTATGCCCCCAGTTGCGTGAATGCGTCCCCCCGATCTACGATTTAGGGCAGGAATATATGAGGCGTTCGTTTTGGGCCGCAGCATTCTCGCTAGCAATCTACCACTTTTATCCCCGTGGCCGTAGAAAAGTTTCTGCAGCTTATCCCTAGCGCCCAGGTATTTTTGGTCAATTATCTTACAGAGAGCTGAACGGGTCTCGCAGAGCTCCTGGAAGTCCTCACTGGACAATGACCCCTCATGTTTCTGTTCCAGACCCGCCAATTTCAGCAATAATGCTTTGATCTCCCCAGCTCTCATTTTGTTAAGTCTAGAAGCATGTAGAATACATCTACCTCTAATGACACATTTTAGGGCCTCCCATTGAATGGTCGGGCTAGAGGGGTCAGTTTCATGATTCAGGGCAAAGTCAGAGAGGGCGGATTTAATGTCAGCTGCACAAACAGGATCCCTAAGTATATTATCATTAAGTTTCCATGAACCAAATGATCTAGAGGGATCGCCGATGTCTAGGGCTACCCAAGTCAGGGAGTGATCCGAAATAATGCAGGTTCAATGCCCGCAGCTGGGTGTGAGTCAAGCAAAGAGTGGGAAATGAATATGTAGTCTAAGCGGTGGTATGTGATATGGGAGGCGGAGAAGAATGTGAAATCCTTGGTGGTGGGAAATAGTATGCGCCAAACATCTATTAGTCTGAGAGATCGGAGATGTCTTTTAAAACCACGGGCCACCCCAGGGGAAACAGAGGACCTACCGGAGGAGGCATGCAAGGAAACATTCAGGGGGAAGTTTATACCCCCGCTTAGGATGATCGGCAAGCCATCAGCGAAATCGGGCAATGCAGAAAACATCTTAGAGGCAAAGCTGGAATGCCCTGTATTGGGAAAGTAGACATTAGCAATTATTAGATGTTTTGAGGCTAAGGAGACCTTAATGAAAAGAAAACGACCAGAGCTGTCAGAAACCGTGTCCAATATTTCACAGGGTACTGATTTGTGTATGGCAATGGATACACCCCGAGATTTAGACTCCGGGTGTGTGCAATGCGACCAGGTCGTGTAATACCTATTTTTGCAGGAGGGCACATGTCCAGGTATCAACATCTCAGGGAAATCTTCAGCCACACTGAGGAGATAGAAGCAATGAAAGCCCAAGGTGAGCAAGCATCCTCCCACCACTCAATATAAGGCATAACGGACATAGAGCTATTTGGTAAACGTGGGACTGCCCCTAAACTAGTCCAACCAGTGGAGCTAGAGATAAGGACAGAGCCATAAAGAACTAGAAACTGCACATAACACCCGCAGGGGTATAAAGGCTAGTGACTCCTAGCCATGAATAGGGGTAGGAACCAAATACATGAACCATAAATAAAGCAAAACGGTTGCAAGAGACCCACTGGAAAAGTGGGGATAATAAAGTCCAGCACAGACTAAATATCCAGAGCTTCTCACGGCGTCTTCCTCGCTTTCGACGAACGTGGTGAGACTTGCGTCCACTGCACTCTATCTGGCAGCGGTGCAGGGGATGGCATCGCCGGCCAGTCTGGGAGGGAGACCTTGGGTAGCGAAAAAGTCTCCAAGAATTTAGGAAGGTCTTCAATATCACGGAATGTCGCCATCTTGCCATCCTTCTTGACGTGTAGTTGAAATGGGAAGCCCCAGCGGTATATTATGTCTTTCTCCTTTAGCAGGGCGAGGATAGGGCGAACCACTCTGCGTAGTTGGAGTGTCCTTCTCGACAGGTCAGGGAGAATCTGAACTTGAGCCCCCTGGTAGGATAAATCCTCAGATTGCCGTGCAGCACTCATAATGTCCTCCCTTGATTTTAAAGAAGTGCACGCGGCAAACTATGTCGCGCGGCCTGTTGGGGTCGGCAGATTTGGGCCCTAGAGCCCTGTGCACTCGATCTAGCTCAATGGGGGTATCCTCTGACCTCTGCAGCAGAGAGCTGAATAGCGCCTGGACAGTGGCTTCCAAGTCAGATGGCGCGACGGACTCCGCAAGCCCCCTTATCCGGAGATTGTTCCTCCAGTGGCGGTTATCGATATCATCGATATGGGATAATATTTGGGAGATCTGTGTGGAGTGCGCAGAGATCACTTGTTGGTGGTCTGCAAGGTGTTCGAATACTGCCTCTTGCGTTTTCTTAGAGGCCTCCACCCGGTGACCCAGATGAATAATTTCCCCCTTCAGTACCTCCATCTCCGTTTTGTAGGTCTGCTCAAGCCGGGAGACCGAGTGAGCTAAGTCCTCCTTTGTAGGCAGCGCACGCAGCTGCGCTTGCAAGTCCCAGCCAATATCGGAGGCACATGAGGAGGGGCTCCTGGAGTCAGTGTCTGAGGGAGCCGAGCGGGAGCCGCGGTCTGGAAGCGGCGTGGAGGAGCCGGCGGCCATCTTGGGAGCTCCTTGCTGTCCCGTTGTGGTCTGCTTGGAACCGAAAAATCTCTGAATTCCGTCACCGTCACCTTGCTGATCGGTCTTAGCAGTGCCCTTCGCAGTTTTCCTGCCCATTTTGATTGGGTTGTGGCAGCTTTAGTAGCCGGGAAATAGCTGTGATAGTGCGAGTGGCGGGAGAGCTGCAGCGTCCCATGAGCAAGCCACGCCCCCCAGTTAATGTTTGTGTGTGTCGTTAAAAGATGTCCACAGTATCCACTATAACAGTGACATAGCTACAGCACCCCGCGCCTTTATTAGTGACCTCCACAGCGGCCGCGCCTTTATTAGTGACCTCCACAGCGGCCGCCCCTTTATTGGTGACCTCCAGAGTACCCTGTCTCGTTAACAGTGATTTCCACAATAACCCGCCCCCTTAACAGTGACCTCCACAGACCTCCGTTCCCTTAAAATGTCACCTCCACAGCACCCTGCCCCCTTAACAGTGGCCTCTATAGCATCCCGCCCCTTAACACTGAACTCCATAGCGGACCTTCCCCTTAGCTGTGACCGCCACCATTCCCTGCGCCCGCCCCTTTAACAGTTCTGAGGTAGCGGACGAATCTAAATTCCCCTCAAAGGAATAGGGGGAATAGAGAAAAGGAGAAAAAAGGAGAAAAAGGGGCGCACAACAGGGTAGTAAGTTCATACAAATAAAGGAATGAAGTGAGGACTCGGTTTGGAGGCTCACCTTCTGGGGTTGTGCTAATATAGGCACAACCCTACTGTAAACTTACATAGGTAAGACCTTTACGCTGGAACTGCAGCCGCAGACTGTGTTGTCTTTTGGCTAGGATGTCCAGTTCCCCAAAGGATACTTGCAGTGGAAAGAGAGAGGTTCTGCTTCGGCGCAAAATCACTGGTGGAGACGGTCTTAATGGATGAAATTCTTCTTTTGTAATGGAAACAACGTGTTTCGGGGATTAAAACTTCCCCTTCATCAGGTTTCACAATAATACAATAAATACAATACATGGGTGGGTATTTATAGATAAAAAACACAAAAAAAAAACGCCAAAAAGATGTACCTGGGAGCCGCCCCCAGGTGTCATCCAAAGGGCAGGATAGATTCTGTGAATCAAATAGCTGCTGCGAGTGTGGAGTAGGTTCCGTTGTTTATACTCGCATGATCGCACACATACCAGCACTATGGGCTATAAAACAGCTGTCAGTAATTCTGTGTATATACACCCATCTGTCATGTGACCGCAAAGATGTCACGTGACCCGGAAGGCCGGAGGAGGAAGTCCTCTAGTGGTTGGCACTCTCCCGTGTTAAAGGGCAGGGTAAGGGGCCAGTCACTGTGGGTTGTTTCCCGTAGGTTGGCGCACGCGCGGTTGTCAATCAGACACTGGCGTCGTCGGTGGGCGAGCGCCCCAGCGTGTGACGCGGAGTTCACGTGATCGCAAGTATTCAGTCATGTGACCCGCTGTCTTGGGAACGGGGATGCCAATAGTCACAAACCACAGCTCTGAAAAGTCGGGTTCATAGGTGGCTTTAACGGGTTTGTCTGAAGACTTGGCTTACTGATGGAGCGTATGAAATGGGGGGGGGGGGGGGGGGAGGGCGTTACTAGTTTATAGTTATTTCCTTTCAAAAGTAAGATGGGGAATATAGGGTATTGGTGAATTTGACTTTACAAGTTAATTTTGAAGGCCTCATTAAGACCGTAGGGATTGAGGCTGTTTAGTTTAAAAATCCAATACATCTCGCGGCGTCTGATGTACTGGATGTCTTTTTGTAGATGAATCGATGGATGTTATGTAAAAACCAACAGCACTGATCTGAGGTCTGATAGAGCCCTGGGGGTCTGTCACATCGATATGGGGGGCAACTGAGATAATGGGGGGGGGGGGGGGCTGAATAAATAAACAACTTATATTGGGGGGTCCTCCTGAGTAACTGATATGGGGGGTGTCCTGGGCAACTGGCATATGGGGGGGCTGAATAAATAAACAACTGATATGGGGGGGTTCCTCCTGAGTAACTGATATGGGGGGGTCCTGGGCAACTGGCATATGGGGGGGGGGGCTGAGCAACTGATATGGGGGCATGAATGGGCATCTGATGGGGGGGCTGAGCAATTGACATATGGGGGGGCCCTGCCTATTTTATATACTGTAATATGCAAAATAACTGTTTTATATACTGGCAGACATGGGGGTCACTATAGAGGGAGGGGAGCAATATGGGGACCCTATCTTATATACTGGCACACATGGGGGAGCACTATGGAGGGAGGGGAGCAATATGGGGACCCTATCTTATATACTGGCACACATGGGGGGCACTATGGAGAAGGGGGTAAAGGAGCACTATGGGGGCATCTTCTGGGGCCCTATCTTATATACTGGCACACATGGGGGGCACTATGGAGAAGGGAGGAGAGGAGCACTATTGGGGCACCATATAGGAATATTTGATACTGGCGCAAATTATATAGCACTATGGGGACCTCGACTTAACTGGGGGCACTAAAAGGTTTTTTGGGCACACAGTAAGGGGCATTGGCACACATTATGAGGGTACTATGGGGGCATTGGCTCTACAGGGGGCACTAAGAGGAGGTATTTTTATACTGCCACACAACAGGGCACTTCTATTTTTACTGTAACACATTATAAAGATAATTATTACTACCGGGGGCATTATGGTGGGCTTTATTACAGTTGAGGGACTATGAGGAACATGAATACTAGTATGAGCACTATGGGAGCATTATTACTTCTGGGACACAGTGGGAAATTATTACTGTAGGGGCACTATTACTACTATGTGTTGTCTGGTAGATAATTATTCAGATTGGTGGGACTTTGGGGAGCAGTATTACTGTGGGGGGCAGCCTGGCACGGTATCAGCTTAGCACAATTATCTTTGGGGAACATTATGTTTACACTATTAGTGTCAGGGACACAGTTATTTTTTAGGACACTGTGCGCCAATACTGAAAGGGAACTATCTGTGTGTGACCTGTATGGGGAGCACAGTGGGCACAGTATTGGGGTGGCAGGATGGGGTGTTCAGAAGGTGGGAGGATGATGGAAAAGTAGGAGACTAAGATGTCTGTCTGTCAAACTCTGCAGAGAGAAGAGATGGCTGAAAAACCATCATGGCGGTCTGGTCTGAAAGGAGAAGATGAGGACAGAGAACGTCTACATCAGAGGAGACGTCCCTGGATGTACGAGGTATGTGGCGCTGTATTAGGCTGCCTTCACATCGGAGTTAGTGATCCTGGCCGGCTCTTCCACAGAGAACAGCCCGCCGGAGTGCTCCAGCCGATTCCTTGCATTCTCTGCCGGATCAGGCGGCCGGAGCGTAGTGCCGCAGGTGTGAAAGTAGCCTTACCCTGTATGTTTTGTATTGCTATAAGTAATGTTAGGACAGAATAGGTTATGTTCAGAATTTGGCTTGGGGGGGGGGGGGGCACATTCTTTGCACAGGGGCCCTCTGCTGTCTGTGTCCGCCCCTGCTGTCCTTATATAGCCCTATCACTTTCTGATAATCCTGGAGCGCCCCCGACCAGCAAACATCTGTGACGAGGTGAAGGACATAGGCCTATAGAGGACACTTCCCAATGTGCGGACACGTAGATACGTTTGATATGTATCCACTACGTATTAGCTAGTATAAACATCGCTATATAAGACAAAAAACGTCGCTGATTCAGTTGGATCTCGGAGTCGCTCCTCTCACAGATGTAAGGCGCGTGGCTGGGGGGCTCCAGGGGCCAAAATAACAGCTCCGGAGGTTCCTGCTCTGGGGCGCTCCAGTATTATTTGATTTATCATTATTTTCTGTTTTTCTGTATATGGCAGCCTATTACCGTACTGCTGCTGTGAGTCCCCTGATGAACCCATTGATTATTTATAAGGGGAAACGCGTTGGGCCATTGCTGGTATGTCAGGACGTGATAGGGCCATGTAAGGACCGGTTAGCCCAGGAACGTGGGCAGAGGGCACCTACCAAGTTCAGCTCATGCTAAATGGGAGCAAATCAAAAGTATTGCGTTTATTTTTTTGTTCAGTGTATTTTTTTATTATAAAATCAGGGGAATAGGGAGTTATTATTATTTTTTTAACTTCTGTCCCACCCTGGGACTTCAACTTTTAGGGGTCTGATCCCCTCTGCAAAGCCTTATAATACATCTGTTTTGTAATGCATTGCCTGTTAGTGCATACCTCCTAACTTTTGAAAAGAAGGAAGAGGGACACATTTTTTCTGCACTAGGCCACGCCTCTAACTCCGCCCCAAAACATAACTAAACACCTAGTCCCAAACAGTCCCCTAAATGCCCCCTCATAGTAATTATTCCACCTTTATACCACCACACAGTAGTGATGCCCAGATTTGTGCCCCTCACAGTAGCGATGCCCAGATTTGTGCCCCCTTCACAGTAGTTATACCCAGATATGTGCCCCCTCACAGTAGTTATACCCAGATATGTGTCCCCTCACAGTAGTTATGCCCAGATATGTTCCCCCCCACAGTAGTTATGCCCAGTTATATGACCCCTGACTGTAATATGCCCAGCTGTGTCCCCTCTGTGTAATATGGCCAGCTGGCCTTCGGCAGTAATATGCCCAGTAAAGTGCCCCCTTCACAGGCAGTAAAAAAAAAATATTAACTCCCCATACTCACCTCGCTCCCCAGCAGCAGGATACACAGAGCTCCTGGCTGGGGGGAGGAATGATGGAGCAGAGAGCAGACGGACGGCTCTTACTTCATCACTACAGGCAGCTGTCTCTGCTTCCTATGGAAGACAGCTGCCAGAAAGCAAGACATAGCTCCCCCGTACCGGGACCGCGGGACAGCCACTGCAATCCGGGACTGTCCCGTTGGATCCGGGATGGTTGGGAGGTATGTAAGTGTATTACACAGTATAATACAGTAAGAGTTGTCTAGAAGAGCCAGCCTGGGGCTTCCATAGAAGACAGGTCCCTGTCTTCTCACTCATCACAGGGTTGTCTTCTCACTCATCGGTTCCCTGTCACCGCAGCGCTGGGACCCGACCTGCCAAAAACACCTTCTATGCCGCGATCAGTGCTGATCACAGCACACAAAGGCTTCATTCGCCGGCATCAGCTTTTAAAGCAATGCAGGCGGATACAGCAGGGGCCCGGCTATCAGTGACTGCCGGGCCCCCGCACTGATCGGGTGGGAAACGAAGCAGTGCCAACCCGATCAGCATGATGTGATAGTATGTCAAATGGCTGCCGCTATGATGTACTATTACGTCATTGGTCAGAAAGGGGTTAAAAGAGGCGGATCTGACTACCTGTGACCACCTGTCGTTACCAAGATTATATGATGTGATTAAATATGTGCAATCAATGGAGTCAGAAGCCTGATCGTAGCTGAATGAGGGCCACTCAGGGGCCCCATAGTGACAAAACTGAGATTCTGAACTTACCAACTGAGCCGGATGCCACTGATGTCAGACAGGACGTTGCGCTGCTTGGGCAGGTTGTCTCCGTCAGGCAATTGGAGTTGCTAGATTGTACCTCACAGGTGTAACATCGTAGACTGTAAACTGCGGGCAAGAGGAGAGAGGATACAGATTACATACAAGCAAGTATCTAAGTGCTGAGCTGTGTATCTAATCCTATCCTGTGTGATACTGTCTGCTGTGCTGTGTATCTAATCCTATCCTGTGTGATACTGTCTGCTGAGCTGTGTATCTAATCCTATCCTGTGTGATACTGTCTGCTGAGCTGTGTATCTAATCCTATCCTGTGTGATACTGTCTGCTGAGCTGTGTATCTAATCCTATTATGTGTGATACTGCCTGCTGAGCTGTGTATCTAATCCTATTATGTGTGATACTGTCTGCTGAGCTGTGTATCTAATCCTATCCTGTGTGATACTGTCTGCTGAGCTGTGTATCTAATCCTATCCTGTGTGATACTGTCTGCTGAGCCATGTATCTAATCCTACCATGTGTGATACTGTCTGCTGAGCTGTGTATCTAATCCTATCCTGTGTGATACTGTCTGCTGAGCTGTGTATCTAATCCTATCCTGTGTGATACTGTCTGCTGAGCTGTGTATCTAATCCTATCCTGTGTGATACTGACTGCTGAGCTGTGTATCTAATCCTATCCTGTGTGATACTGTCTGCTGAGCTGTGTATCTAATCCTATCCTGTGTGATACTGTCTGCTGAGCTGTGTATCTAATCCTATCCTGTGTGATACTGTCTGCTGAGCTGTGTATCTAATTCTGTCCTGTGTGATACTGCCTGCTGAGCTGTGTATCTAATCCTATCCTGTGTGATACTGACTGCTGAGCTGTGTATCTGATCCTATCCTGTGTGATACTGTCTGCTGAGCTGTGTATCTAATCCTATCCTGTATGATACTGTCTGCTGAGCTGTGTATCTAATTCTGTCATGCACAATATTGTCTATTGATTGAAGTGTCTCGCCGGGGGTGAACGTGGCGGCATGACGTAGAGATGCGTGGGTGCGCGCCTCCTTCCCTCCCCTGCCCACCTCGCACGCGCTTGATGTTTGGGACTGAGGCCTCCGTACTCCGTGCGCTCAGGCTCCCTCACACCTTGCCCGAGGTGCTTCCTGCTCCTGGCCCCGAGGACTGGTGACATCTCCCCCACTCTGAAGACCGGTGGCGTGAGTAGAAGCAGATGTGGGACCAAGCGCTCGGCGCCTGCTGTTGTAGGATTAAAAGGTCTGCGGTCTCCCCACTTCCCGGCTGAACTCATCTTCGGTATCTGTGCTGACTCTGGCCGTGGCACCTGGCGATCTCTGACAGTGCCGCCTGTATTGTCGGTCCGATAAGAGGAGGGGGGGGGGGTGGAGTGGGAAGCAAAACATTAAAGAAGGAAAAAGAAGAAAAAGGGGGGGGGGGGGGGGGAAAGGAGGAAGTTAAATGGGCCGCGGGAAGATTCCCTGGTATAAAGAAGGGAAAGAGAAGAGTGGGGTAAGAGTTGTCATCCTTAGGCCTCATGCACACGACCGTTGTTTTATTCCGTGTCCGTTGTGCCGTTTTTTGTGGTTTTCTGCGGACCCATTGACTTTCAATGGGTCCGTTTGAAAACTCGGCTAATGCACCGTTTCCATCCGCGTCCGTGATCCGTGGTTCCAGTCCGTCCAAAAAATATAACCTGTCCTGTTATTTTTGCGGCAAATGGTTCGCGGACCCATTCAAGTCAATGGGACCGTTAAAAAATGCGGAGGCACACAAGATTGTCTTCCACGTCCGCGCGTCAGTTTTTTTCCTATAATTTGCAAGGCAAACCTGTCTTACACTTTTTTTTACTTTCCTTTATGTCTGGTGGTCCTCCTAAAATAAAGGAAGACACACGGAAACAAAAACGGAAACGGATCACGGAACAACGGAACCCCATTTTGCGGAACGGAACACAACAACGGTTGTGTGCATGAGGCCTTAGAGGCATTCTCCTCTTGTTTCCGCATCAACCTTATGTGTATGGGACGCCCTCTGATTAGCGGAGGCTCGTATCCTTCTAGAGGTGTATACAGAGGACTGAAGGTTTTACAGCTTTGGATATCAATATTTATTTACCAATTTTTATCTGGCCGATAAGACATGGCCCCTAAAAACAGTAGAAAACCAGGAGAACTGTCCTCCCCAAAGGCCGATCAGGGGGAAGGCCAGAAGGAGATCCATCCAAGATCGACAAATATTTAAAATCCTCGGGGCGTGGCCTGGCGCGGCATGTGAGGAGACGCTGAAGCCAGCTCTCCCGGACGAGAATCCTGTAATCCTCCTGCATCCATCCAGTATAGAGAGACACTGGTCTCTAAAAACAGCGACCTGACACACTGGAGGTCGGCCAAGCCGGGCATCCCCATTATGAAGCGCCAAAATAAAAAGGAGAGGAAGGGGAAGGAGAGCGGAGCGGCAAGATGGCGCGGAAGCAGGAGTAAAGCCGACAGAGATAGTGGCGCGATTAGAGAAATTTGCAAGACTTGCGCCCACAAGCACCCCCGATGAGTCACAGCTGGGGGTCACAGAGAGCTGGGCGTACTCACCGCGCCGATACAGAGAAAATAATAGTGAGTCAGGGGGCTGATGGAGAGGCGGCACTGAATATGGCGGCTGGAGCTGGAGAAAGCAATGCAGAGCCTACACAGGAAGCTGCTGAACCTACCATCAAAGATGTATTCAAAGCGGTTACTAACTGCAGGACAGCACTTATCTCCCTTAACACCCAAATGGGGAGTTTGCAAGAAAATATGTCCTGTCGGGGGCAGGGCCAGAATTGGTTTTGCCCCTCATGGTGTCATTGAAAACATAGTATGTTTTTGTGGTATTCCCCCCATTTTCTATTAAATTTCTCCTTAGATTTTCAGTAAGCCGGTGACAAGTCAGACAGCTTCAGGATTGGTTAATTTGGTTGCTAGATGGTTGCTGGGCAAGTTTGCCCAGCGTTGCTATTGGTTAGATCTGTTGCTGCCTGGTTGCTGGGCATATTTTTAAATTGAACTTTGATTGGTGATGGGCCCTTTGTGGTGGGAATTTCGGATATTTATGGAGCAGTACTTACATGGAGGATTCAGTCAGCGTGTCAAGATTCAAGCTGGAAGTTCGTCCCGCCCGCCCTCCTGAAGATTTGTCCCGGTCTTTGGAATTTTGGGGGGGTTAGTCGCCCAGCCTTCTGGGTGGACAAAAGATAAGTGGTAATGGACTTTATTATTTATGGGTATTTCAAATTTATAATGGTTTATTTGCTTTTGGTTTATGTTACCCCCAAAATTTATTAAAGACCGCGGCCATTTCATCTGTTATAATTTCTAGGTTATTTATGATATTGTTTGTTTATTGTTGAATATGACACCATTTATCAGACATGATCTCAGGAAGGTCTCTGAGAGAAAAGAAGTGGAAGATCGGGTCAGCTGCTTGGAAGATAAAATGTCTCCATTAAGAAAAGACCTAGGAAAAGTTGTCCATGTTGTCTCCTACCTGCTAAACAAGGCGGATGATTTGGAAAACAGGCTCTGCAGGAATAACTTGCGACTGGTGGGTGTACCAGAAAAAATGGAAGGACCAAATGCCGCAGTTTTCTTTGAGCAGTGGCTGATTGAGAAGTTTGGAAAAGACACTCTGTCCAACATGTTTGCTATTGAAAGAGCTCACAGAGTGCCCTTCCGATCACCACCACCAGGGGCCCCTCCAAGACCAATCCTGATTAAACTGCTGCATTTTAAAGACGAGACGTCATCCTAAGAAAAGCAAGAGACCATGAGGATCTGCTAATAACTGACAGAAAAGTGCTCATATTCCCAGACTTTTCAGTAGAGGTACAGAAGAAAAGAGCAAAATATATGGAAGCGAAGCATCGCTTGAGGGAGCGCCAGCTACCATACTCGATGTTATACCCATCTAAGTTAGGAGTGGTGGCGGAAGGAAAGGTCCACATCTTTGATACGGCAGCTGTGCAATGGCTGGAAGCCACAAACCTGCCGGTGAATCCTGAACCATCTTCTGGATGATCCATTGGTGCAGAGAGAAAGAGTGGATCTAACTCAGATGTCGGGTGGACTGTTCCCTTGGATGTTGCGTATATCACGGGGACTCTGGGTTAAGGGCATATTCATTAAGAGTCTATATGGGGAGGCGTCAACAGCATAATGTATTAGAATATGTTATATATTATTGTACCAAGTTAGGTAAAGTAGGATGCATATACGGTATGTTCTTTATAACAGATAAGTCCGGGAGGAGAGAGTATTGGGAGTGGAATACCCTAGGATCTATAATAGATATCTCAGGTATTAGACAACCTTACGTTTCCCACGACTTCTGGGTATTTTTTGTTATATAGCCCAAATCTCCGTGTTGCAAGGGAAATGCATTTATGTTGGGGAACCGTACCATGACCGCTGTATTATCTCTCTTAGCAATAACCAAATACTTACTAGAAGTGAGTTAGAGGTGGTGAAAGCTATATGGAATGGAAGGGATGTCTGGAAAATGATACCTTTGGGGTTTGATGATGGCGGTTAATGTAATAGCTTGGAATGTGAGGGGTCTCGGGGACGCATCCAAGAGATACGCAGTATTGAATTTCTTAAGGCAATTCCAACCAGCCATAGTATGCTTATCAGAAACTCATTTGACATAAGAATCCATGACTACACTGAACCGTGCATGGATGGGGCACGCATACCACTCCGTGTACTTTAGTCATGCTAGAGGGGTCAGTGTACTTGGACATAAACAGATCCCGTTTCAGTGTACTAAGACAAGCATAGACCCTAATGGCCGCTATGTATGTCTTCAATGCACAATATTTCAATCAACCCTTATAATCGTGGCGATATATATATACCACCCCCATATACGGAAGAAGTACTGAAACAAGTGCTGGCGCTTATGGCTGCCCCCCCCCTCCCACTTATAGTTGGAGATTTCAACATGGTGCTTGATTGTAATCTAGGTCACTGATTCAGAGGAAGTACACTTATCAAATATGGCAAAGGTATTCATGGAAACAGCACTTAGCGATATTTGGAGGATCCTCAACCCTAAAGTTAGACAATTTTCCAGCTATTCTAGTTCACATAACACATTATCCCGTATTGACTTAGCAGTAGGTAACCAACAGATACTAAGTCTGGTGAGGAAATTGGAATACTTGCCTAGAAGTATTAATGATTACTCTCCCATCAAAGTGGAACTGAGCTTAGACTCCAATCCTACGAGAAATAGGGGCCTGTGGAAGCTAAACCCCTTCTGGCTAACTATTTTACGGGTCAAGGTGGGAATATTGGCAGAAATGCAGGAATTTATGTTCTTTGACATTGGGTCAACATCTATGACAGTAGTATGGGACACTTTCAAGGCTTTTGTGAGAGGGATGCTCAATAAGCGAATTCAAAGGCATAAGTCCAAAAATAGGGAACTGTTACAAGAATTGCAGTCCAGAGTCACTGACACTGAAGATAAATATGTAGATAATCCCACAGACGTGAACTGGTCTAATTGGATTGAGGCGCAGAAGACATATAGGGATCATCAGTTGGAAATGGCAGACCATAAAATGTTCTTCTGGAAACAAAAGTAATTTGAGGAGGGAGAGAGTGTGGGACACATGGTAATCCTTAGTCTGGTCCATGGTGACCAGACTAGCTTTATGCCAGGTAAGTCTACCGCGATTAATATTAGAAGACTGTACCTTAATTTACAAATGTCTAAGCAGGGGATGGGAGACCGAGCAATTCTTTCACTTGATGTTGCGAAAGCTTCTGACAGCATTGAGTGGAAGTTCTTATGGGGAGTAATGGAAGCTACAGTATGGGTTTTGGCCCAAAATTTATGGCATGGGTAAAATTATTGTATAGAAGACCGAGGGCTCGTATATGTGTAAATGGACTGCTGCCTGATGCATTGACCCTAGAGAGAGGAGCGCGTCAGGGATGCCCCTTATTGCCGATGCTTTTCGCATTAGCTATAGAACCCCTGGCACAAATGATCTGTATGGATCCCAAAGTGTCCGGTCTAATATATGGAAGCATAGAAGAGAAAATTGCGCTTTTATGCCGATGACATGCTGCTATTTTTGAACAAAATAGAACAGTCCCTGCCTTATGTAATGAAACTAATTGAAGATTTCGGTGCCTATTCAGGTCTAACCATAAATTGGGACAAATCAGTGATGCTCCCCCTGGACCCTGTGTCGGCATCACTTCAGGATAAGATAGCCCCTCTACAAATAGTTAAAATTTTCAAATACCTAGGAATACAGGTGTCATTTAGATCACAAGATTACATTGATTTGAACTTGATCCCATTACTTGTTAGGAGTACTAAGAAGATAACTAGTTGGTGTAAGCTGCCACTCTCGGTTATTGGAAGAGCCAATCTAGTCAAAATGGTACTGATGCCACAAATTCTCTACATATTGCATAACAGCCCAGTGTGGATATCAGTTCAACATTTCTATAAAATACAGGGTTTATTTAGATCTCTGATATGGAACAAGAAGTCTCCAAGAATCTGATTAGAAACCCTACAAAGAAGGATAATGGAGGATTGGTGATTCCCAATCCATGGTTGTACTTCCTGGTGGCACAGGCTCAACAATGCAAAACATGGGGTACAGTAGGCAGCCTGGGTCCGGTGCATGCACTAATATCATATTTGAAGGCAGGGGGGCCACCAGGATACATACTGGAGATTGGCTCGGTTATTCGTCCCCCAGACAATATCCTGAGAGTAAATTTATTCTAAAGGGCAATTTCAGCCAAAAATGTTGTTGATTTTCGGAAACTGGGGCCATGATTAAGAGGGACGGCCGGTGGCATCCGTATTGTACCGCTAGAGTTGAAATTTGTGGACCGAAGCAAGAGGAATGTTTTCATTAATCAACAACGAAAGTTGGAGGCTCGAAGACGATCCGACAGGCTTTCCGGCAGGGTTATTCCCATGACCCGCCGAGCTGCTTCCGGGAAACCAAAGTCTTTGGGTTCCGGGGGGAGTATGGTTGCAAAGCTGAAACTTAAACTAATTGACGGAAGGGCACCACCAGGAGTGGAGCCTGCAGCTTAATTTAACTCAACATGGGCAAACCTCAACCGGCCCGGACACGGAAAGGATTGACTGATTGATAGCTCTTTCACGATTCTGTGGGTGGTGATGGCCGTTCTGAGTTGGTGGAGCAATTTGTCTGGTTAATTCCAATAACCAACAAGACTCCTCCGTGCTAATTAGTTACGTGACCCCCGGAGGTGAGGATTGTGTTGACCAGACACTTATGGGAGAGTGCCTGCTGCTTAGCTGACCATCCAAAAAATTATGGTTGAGGGGTTGCAGGTAAACTGACCATCGCAAACATTATGGGCGAGGACCTGCTGCCGCTTTGTTGACTCTAGATAACTTCTGCCTGATCGCATGATCCATTTGTATGTCTGCCCTATTAACTTTCGATGTTCTTTTATGCGCCTAACATGGGGACCATGGGTAATGGGGAATCAGTGTTCGATTCCGGAGCGGGAGCCTGAGAAACGGCTACCACATCCAAGAAAGGCAAGCGGGGGGCGCGCAAATTACCCACTCCTGACTCGGGGAGATAGTGACAATAAATAACAATACAGGACTCTTAAGAGTAATAAAAAATTACAGGGAATGTCACTGGTATTTAGGATGAGGAAACGTTATAAAGGAGAGGTACCACAGGTAATGTCACTGTTCGCAGCGTCTACGCAAAAAATACACTGTATGTCACAGATATTTGAGGGGCTGCAGGTGACCAGCGAAAACATTATGGGCGAGGGCCTGCTGCCGCTTTGTTGAGTCTAAATAACTTCTGCCTGATTGCATGTCCCCGTGACGTTGACGATTCATTTTGATGTCAGCCCTATAAAATGTGGAGCAATTTTTCCACAAGGACCTTCTGGTATTGCACCGTTTTGCTTGTCCTCTCCACCAGAGGAATTGGAGATAATAAGTTCTCTTTGTAGCGGGGGTCGAAAAGGGTGAACAACCAGTAATCCGTGTTGTCTAAAATTCGTATACCGCGCGGGTTGCGGGAAAGGCAGACTAACATGAAGTCAGACATGTGTGCCAGAGTACAAGCAGGCAAGACTTCGCTGTCGTCATCAGGAGGTGAGCTGACCCTGTAAAAGATTGTAGCTGAGGGCCTGCTGGTGAGCTGACCATTTAAAAAATTGTGTGGACGAGGGCCTGCTGTCGAGTTGACCATTTTAAATATTTTGGGGACGAGGGCCACAGCTCAGTCTGGTCCCTTATCCCCTGCCACAGCTCTGCGGCGGTGTGCTGTTTGTCACCTAAGCAAATAAGTTTCAGCACGGCCTGTTGTCCCTTCCCCGCTGCAGTGCTACACTGCTTCCAGCTACCGACTGATGACTGACTGGTTCTGCAAGATGATAATTCAGAGGTGGAAGTGGCGGAGGAGGAGAAGTAGGAGTTGGAGCCACTAACGTAGGTGGCGGTGGAAACCCTGATGGAAGTAGGGCCAGCAATACTTGGCGTTGGTAGAACCTGTGCCATACCAGGGTACCATTCGCTCCCGGCCTCCACAACGTTCACCCAGTGTGCTGTCAGGGAAATGTAGCGTCCCTGGCCACCACCATTTAATGACAAATTACACTGAATGATTGTCGCTGATATTTAGGATGCGCACACGTTAAACAGGAGGTTTAGCGTAAGTAATGTTGCTGCCACCACCGCCTAATTAAAAACTACACTGAATGAATGTCGCTAATATTTTGGATGCGCTAACCAGCAGCAAAAAAATTAGACTGAATGTCACTGATATTTCAGATACGCAAACGTTATACAGGAGATGTAGCGCAGCTAATCTCACTGTCTACACCGTCTACGGACAAAGGACACTGGATGTGACTGATAGTTTACGGATGCGCACACTTTAAACAGGAGATGTGGCGCCGATAATCTAACTGTCCGCAGTGTACACCGTCTATTGAAAAAAAACATTTATGTCAGAGAAAAAATTTTTAAGCGCACAAGTTACACTGCAGATGTTGCCCTGGTCAGGTCACTGTCAGAAGCGGACACCGTCAACGGAAAAAGTGCACTGGATGTCACTGACATTTTAGGGATGCACACGCTTTAAACAGGAGATGTGGCGCGGATAATTTAACTGTCCGCAGCCGCCTATTACACGGTATTTTGCGCAGGATGCACTAAAAATATATATTGCTGCAGTCACACACAATAGTCCTTAAAAGGACTTTTGGGTCTCTGAAAAGTTTTTGTACACTTAGAATATTCGATTACACTCCCTACACTCTCTGCCCCTTCCTAACCACAGCTATTCCTGACTTCGAATGAGCCGAACACGCGTCTATATAGCTCCCAATGAAGCATTCCGGCCAGCCAATCACTGTAATGCCAGCAACCAACATGGCTACTGGCATTACAGTGATGGCAGTACTTACCTGCACATTTATTGGCTGCTTAGCAGCCGCGAAACGTGCGGGAGGGAAACTCGAGCATTGCGCTCGAGCACATGCGGTACTCAGCCAAGTACCGCCATGTGCCGAGCATAGCGATGCTCGAGCTGAACTGGTATTTGTCCGAGCATGCTCGCTCAACACTACTTCATATATGCACAAAGTTGAGCAAATTAATAATATAAATGATTTGATAAAAATAAAAAAAATACCAAAGACCAAAACAAGGCTTGCCTCTAAAACTCAAGGGGACAGTACTAAAGAAAATAATCAAGATCAGCCTGTTGAAGGAGAAGTGGTGGAAAAGGGTCAGCTGGGGATATCTGCACCTACTAGCCAATTAGAAACTAATAATGCACATATTTTGGGTAAAATCCTTACACATGTCAAGAGAACTAACGATGCGTTAGAGAATCTAACAACACAAATGGGATCAGAAAAAAACTATATATCATTAATTAGACTTGATCTAAAAAAAGTGTGATCCAAGCTGCAAGAGTTAGACGATGTCACCTCAGATATAAGGTTAGCGGTTGATACTATGAAACAAGATATTCTACTCCTAAAAGAGGAAAAGGGGGCCCTTACAGCCAAACTTATAGACCTAAAGGACAGGTCAAGACGTTGTAACATCAGGATTATAGGGCTTCCCGAGGGAGAGAAGGTAAAGACCTTGAAGCATTTTTGCAGACATGGCTCTTAGAGAATTTGGGAAAGACTTGCTTTTCTTCTGTTTTTGGGGTGGAACGAGCACACCGCCTGCAATTGTGCAAAAAAAGGCATGGGTCCGATCCGTCTGTAATGCTAGAGCTCCTGAGCTTCAAGGACAGGGATAGGATCCTCAGGAGAGCGAGGGAGAAACCGGATCTGAGCTATAATGGCTGTAAGATTGGTTGGGATGCGGGGTGGTTGGATACAGTTGGAACTGGTAGAGCTATTTTTTTTTTTTTTTTCCTGGTCTCCTTGACCCAGTATGTTGGTTAGGATATTAGCATGGAATGTACGGGGTATGGGGGGCAAAGTTAAGAGATGTGCCATCTTTAATTTGATTCACAAACATCTCCCAGGTAAAGTAGGCTTAATGGAAACGCACTTGAACAAGGAAACCGTTCATTGTATTAAAAAGAACTGGATGAGTTCTTGCTATCGTTCAGTTTATACTAGCTACTCTGGGGGGCTTTGTGTACTGATACACAGAAGGGTGGATTTTAAGTGCGTTTCCATATCCAGTGATGGAAAAGGGAGATATAGTTTCCTTTATGGAATATTAAATGGCACAAAATGTATCCTTGCATTCGTTTATATTCCTCCGCCGTACTCTCCGTACATACTGCGTCAATTAGTAATATTTATGGAACAGAGGGGAAGCTGTGCAACCAATATAATTTGTGATTTTAATTGTGTAATGATTATAGAATTAGACAGGATTAGTAGTATTAGAGGGGAGGGTGCTCCCAGTAGATGTCACAACCAGACAGCTGAGAAGCTCTGACAGAGGCCTTTCAGAACCTCCTCCTTGAGTTTCTGTGTTGTGGTATTCAGCTCCTCCTCTCGTTAGCCTCTCTCAGCTGTCATGTGTTGGACTAATTGCTTCCCTTTAAATTCTTCCCCAGAAGGCTTTTCTGGGCGGCTTATACTACTTCCTGGAGTGTGTGTGCACGCTGACTCTGTCCTCCTGTTTGCTTCAAAGCTAGGTGTTGTACCTTTATCTGTTATTTTCTGTTTGCTGGATCCCAGGTGACCCTGACTCCCTCCATATCTTGTGTAGGGAGCCGGTGGTCGTGTCCCCTCACTATTGTAGGGTGCTCAGGGCTTTATAGTCAAGGTACGTGGATATGCAAACCTCCACCATTCGGATCTTTGCATAGGCTGAGCAGCCAGGGAAAGTGCCAGGTCTTCTGCAGGGGTCTCCCTTTGTTCCTTCGTTTTTGGATCCAGCGAGTCGTTTATACATGTTGCTTTGCCTTGTTTCCTGTACACCGTCCGTGACAGTAGATTTTCTTCTCCACTAGCAAAATTCTGCAGAGAAACGGGGTTTGTTGATATTTGGAGGCATAGAAATGGCTCTACCAAGGCTTTCTCTTGTTGTAGAAGAACAGGTGCTTCTATGTCCCGCATTGACGTGACATTAATTAACCATGGATATGCGGGCAGTGTGGTTAGACTATGCTATCAGCCAAGGTCGTTCGCGGACACTGCCCCTTGTTGCTAGAGATTGATCTTGGTTGGGGTAGGAGTGGTGGAGTTTGCCGGAGGGTTAAGGCGCACTGGCTGAGCCTCATTCCAGAACATCAATCTATTCAAGACGAGATCTGCGCAGTTTGGGATATCAATAAGGGCTCCACGAGAATGTATTATGTTTGGGATGCTATGAAAGCTTTTATTAGGGGAATTCTAATGAGAAGGATAGCATCCACGAGGAGGGATTTTTTGTCAAGAGAAAGGGAACCTAAAGAAGAGGTAAACAGAAAAGAACAAGTATACTATGATAATCAGATAGATGCTAAGAGGGAGGAAATGATAAACGCTCAGCGGAAGTACGATGACTTTATGTATGAAAAAACACAACAAAAGATTTTTTTATCTAGAGAATCAGGGAAGCCTGGTAGGTTATTTGCCATTGTGAAGAATTAGGGAAGCCCCCCCTCCATACTTGCAATAAGGTCACTTCAAGGTAACACTTTAGACAGTCAGGATGAAATTAGAGGCGCCTTTTTATTTTTAATTTTACAGGCCTATATAGAACTGAAAGCAAAGGCAACTGAACAGGAGATAGAAGAATATTTCAATCACATTGAATTCCTAAGACTATCTGAGGAGCAGAGATCTGCTCTGGATCCACCAATCTCTGTGAGCGAGCTACAGAGTGCCCTGAAATCAGTTCAAGGTAATTGTCATAAAAAGGTAGGGATAAATGCCACCCTACTCTTCACTCACACCTCTGTCCCTACCTACTTGCATGGTCCGTCCTAACCGACGGGGTACAACTGGGCGGCAGTCCCTAGCTTGCGTACGTGCTGGGACCTAAAGGAAGGAACAATAAAGGGAGGGAACAAAAGAGATAGACAGAAAATACAGAAACAAGGCTTCCCAGGATGGGTAAGAACCGCAACTGGAGTCAAATGCAAGCCGAGGTCAGGAGCCAGGAGATCGCGTCATTACCAGGGGTATCACAAGGTCAGAAGTCAAATACAAGCCGAGGTCAAACAAAGGAAGTCAAACATGCAGCGAACGCTAGTGAGGTAGCAAGACCAATCACAGGCAACCGGTGGCCAGCAGGTTACCTGTTTAAATAGGTCTAATTGATGGGTCACGTGACATGGCCAGCGTCACCTGACCCCTGTCCGGGGTCAGGCGCTCAGTTTCCCCCTGCTCGTTGTCTAGGGGATGAAGAATGCCGGCCAACCTGAGGAAGCGTGCGTGGCCGGATCCTCTCCACCCCTTGTTACCATCGAGACCTCGCTCCTCCTGATGCATGGAATGGGCGGCGACGCTTCAGTAATACTTCTCTGGGCTTGAATGGGTTATCCTTTAAGGCCTACAGGAGATACCAGGATGTGTTGCTCCCATGCCTGGATGAGGTAATTCGTGGCTCAGTCTGGGCGGGGGAATTTTTCAAGATCCATGATGGAGGCTATTATTGTGTTAATAGGCAAAAAGGGGAAAGATCTGATGGAGGTCGGTGCATACAGACCAATATCTCTGCTTAATACAGATATTAAAATTATCGCTAAGGTATTGTATATCAAACTTAGAAAGTTATAGAGTCGATTATACATCCTGACTAGAGTTGAGCGAACACCTGGATGTTCGGGTTCGAGAAGTTCGGCCGAACTTCCCGAAAATGTTCGGGTTCGGGATCCGAACCCGATCCGAACTTCGTCCCGAACCCGAACCCCATTGAAGTCAATGGGGACCCGAACTTTTCGGCACTAAAAAGGCTGTAAAACAGCCCAGGAAAGGGCTAGAGGGCTGCAAAAGGCAGCAACATGTAGGTAAATCCCCTGCAAACAAATGTGGATAGGGAAATGAATAAAAATTAAAATTAAATAAATAAAAATGAACCAAAATCTATTGGAGAGAGGTCCCATAGCAGAGAATCTGGCTTCCCGTCACCCACCACTGGAACAGTCCATTCTCAGATATTTAGGCCCCGGAACCCAGGCAGAGGAGAGAGGTCCCGTAACAGACAATCTGGCTTCATGTCAGCAGAGAATCAGTCTGCATGTCATAGCAGAGAATGAGGCTTCACGTCAGCCACCACTGCAACAGTCCATTGGCATATATTTAGGCCCAGCACCCAGGCAGAGGAGAGAGGTCCCGTAACAGAGAATCTGGCTTCATGTCAGCAGAGAATCAGTCTGCATGTCATAGCAGAGAATCAGGCTTCACGTCACCCACCACTGCAACAGTCCATTGTCATAAATTTAGGCCCAGCACTAGTGTTGAGCGGCATGTCCCATATTCGAATTCGCGAAATTTTGTGAATATTCGAAAGAATATTCGTAAAATATTCGCGATTATTCAAATTCGTTATTATTTCGCATATGCGATAATTCGAATTTTCGCATCGCATAATACATATGCTATGCAAAATTCACATGTGCGCTAATGAAATCGCCTTACGAAGATTCGCAACTCAATTCAATCACTAATGTATGAATGCAATGCCCTTTGCCTCTGTTCTGGGACAAGTGTAGATATTCGCATGTGCGCTAATAAAATCGCCTTACGAAGATTCGCACCTCAATCACTTTCTAGGGAATGTGAGACTTTTGGGAATCAATCGAGATACAGTGGGGGGTGATGACAGTAGTTGACAGAGTACAGATCAATGTAATCTGTAAGGTGGAAAGTAAAATAAAAAATACGAATATTCGTAAATCGAATTTTACGAAGTTCTACGTATTCGCGAATATGGTGCTATACTATATGAATGCACAGGCCTTTGCCTCTCTGTTCTGGGGACAAGTGTAGATATTTGCATTTGCGTTAATAAAATCGCCTTACGAAGATTCGCAGCTCAATTCAATCACTAATGTATGAATGCAAAGCCCTTTGCCTCTGTTCTGGGACAAGTGTAGATATTCGCATGTGCGCTAATAAAATCGCCTTACGAAGATTCGCAACTCAATTCACTAATGTATGAATGCAAAGCCCTTTGCCTCTGTTCTGGGACGTGCCGATATTCGCATGTGCGCTAACAAAATCGCCTTACGAAGATTCGCGCCTCAATCACTTTCTAGGCAATGTGAGTAAGATCTGAGCTGTTGGACCTTTGGGAAACAATCAATTATATGTGTACTGTAATTTTGTGGGGGGGGGGGGAAAAACAAAAAACGAATATTCGTTTTTACGAATATATAGCACTATATTCGAAATATTCGCGAAATCGCGAAGTTGCGATATTCGCGAAAAAAATTTGCTTTTCGAATATTCGCGCTCAACACTACCCAGCACCCAGGCAGAGGAGAGAGGTCCCGTAACAGACAATCTGGCTTCATGTCAGCAGAGAATCAGTCTGCATGTCATAGCAGAGAATGAGGCTTCACGTCAGCCACCACTGCAACAGTCCATTGGCATATATTTAGGCCCAGCACACACACAGGCAGAGGAGAGAGGTCCCGTAACAGACAATCTGGCTTCATGTCAGCAGAGGATCAGTCTTCATATCATAGCAGAGAATCAGGCTTCACGTCACCCACCACTGTAAGAGTCCATTTTCATAAATTTAGGCCCAGCACACAGGCAGAGGAGAGAGGTCCCGTAACAGAGGATCTGGCTTCATGTCAGCAGAGAATCAGTCTGCATGTCATAGCAGAGAATCAGGCTTCACGTCACCCAACATTGGAACAGTCCATTGGCATATATTTAGGCCCCGGCACCCAGACAGAGGAGAGGTTCATTCAACTTTGGGTAGCCTCGCAATATAATGGTAAAATGAAAATAAAAATAGGATTGAATGAGGAAGTGCCCTGGAGTCCAATAATATATGGTTAAGGGGAGGTAGTTAATGTCTAATCTGGACAAGGGACGGACAGATCCTGTGGGATCCATGCCTGGTTCATTTTTATGAACGTCAGCTTGTCCACATTGGCTGTAGACAGGCGGCTGCGTTTGTCTGTAATGACGCCCCCTGCCGTGCTGAATACACGTTCAGACAAAACGCTGGCCGCCGGGCAGGCCAGCACCTCCAAGGCATAAAAGGCTAGCTCTGGCCACGTGGACAATTTAGAGACCCAGAAGTTGAATGGGGCCGAACCATCAGTCAGTACGTGGAGGGGTGTGCACATGTACTGTTCCACCATGTTAGTGAAATGTTGCCTCCTGCTAACACGTTGCGTATCAGGTGGTGGTGCAGTTAGCTGTGGCGTGTTGACAAAAGTTTTCCACATCTCTGCCATGCTAACCCTGCCCTCAGAGGAGCTGGCCGTGACACAGCTGCCTTGGCGACCTCTTGCTCCTCCTCTACCTTGGCCTTGGGCTTCCACTTGTTCCCCTGTGACATTTGGGAATGCTCTCAGTAGCGCGTCTACCAACGTGCGCTTGTACTCGCGCATCTTCCTATCACGCTCCAGTGCAGGAAGTAAGGTGGGCACATTGTCTTTGTAGCGTGGATCCAGCAGGGTGGCAACCCAGTAGTCCGCACAGGTTAAAATGTGGGCAACTCTGCTGTCGTTGCGCAGGCACTGCAGCATGTAGTCGCTCATGTGTGCCAGGCTGCCCAGGGGTAAGGACAAGCTGTCCTCTGTGGGAGGCGTATCGTCATCGTCCTGCCTTTCCCCCCAGCCACGCACCAGTGATGGACCCGAGCTGCGTTGGGTGCCACCCCGCTGTGACCATGCTTCATCCTCATCCTCCTCCACCTCCTCCTCATCCTCGTCCTCCTCGTCCTCCAGTAGTGGGCCCTGGCTGGCCACATTTGTACCTGGCCTCTGCTGTTGCCAAAAACCTCCCTCTGAGTCACTTCGAAGAGACTGGCCTGAAAGTGCTAAAAATGACCCCTCTTCCTCCTCCTCCTCCTCCTCCTCCTGGGCCACCTCCTCTTCCATCATCGCCCTAAGTGTTTTCTCAAGGAGACATAGAAGTGGTATTGTAACGCTGATAACGGTGTCATCGCCACTGGCCATGTTGGTGGAGTACTCGAAACAGCGCAACAGGGCACACAGGTCTCGCATGGAGGCCCAGTCATTGGTGGTGAAGTGGTGCTGTTCTGTAGTGCGACTGACCCGTGCGTGCTGCAGCTGAAACTCCACTATGGCCTGCTGCTGCTCGCACAGTCTGTCCAGCATGTGCAAGGTGGAGTTCCACCTGGTGGGCACGTCGCATATGAGGCGGTGAGCGGGAAGGCCGAAGTTACGCTGTAGCGCAGACAGGCGAGCAGCAGCAGGATGTGAACGCCGGAAGTGCGAACAGACGGCCCGCACTTTATGCAGCAGCTCTGACATGTCGGGGTAGTTGTGAATGAACTTCTGCACCACCAAATTCAGCACATGCGCCAAGCAAGGGATGTGCGTCAAATTGGCTAGTCCCAGAGCTGCAACGAGATTTCGCCCATTATCACACACCACCAGGCCGGGCTTGAGGCTCACCGGCAGCAACCACTCGTCGGTCTGTTGTTCTATACCCCGCCACAACTCCTGTGCGGTGTGGGGCCTGTCCCCCAAACATATGAGTTTCAGAATGGCCTGCTGACGTTTACCCCGGGCTGTGCTGAAGTTGGTGGTGAAGGTGTGTGGCTGACTGGATGAGCAGGTGGAAGAAGAGGAGGAGGAAGCCGAGAAGGAGGAGGTGGCAACAGGAGGCAAAGAATGTTGCCCTGCGATCCTTGGCGGCGGAAGGACGTGCGCCAAACAGCTCTCCGCCTGGGGCCCAGCTGCCACTACATTTACCCAGTGTGCAGTTAGGGAGATATAGCGTCCCTGGCCGTGCTTACTGGTCCACGTATCTGTGGTTAGGTGGACCTTGCTACAGATGGCGTTGCGCAGTGCACACTTGATTTTATCGGATACTTGGTTGTGCAGGGAAGGCACGGCGCTCTTGGAGAAGTAGTGCCGGCTGGGAACAACATACTGTGGGACAGCAAGCGACATGAGCTGTTTGAAGCTGTCTGTGTGCACCAGCCTAAATGACAGCATTTCATAGGCCAGTAGTTTAGAAATGCTGGCATTCAGGGCCAGGGATCGAGGGTGGCTAGGTGGGAATTTACGCTTTCTATCAAATGTTTGTAAGATGGAGAGCTGAACGCTGGCGTGTGACATGGTTGAGACGCTTGGTGACGGAGGTGGTGGTGGTACATCCCCTGTTTGCTGGGCGGCAGGTGCCAACGTTCCTCCAGAGGCGGAGGAAGAGGCCGAGGCGGCAGCAGCAGAAGAGGCCGAGGCGGCAGCAGCAGAAGAGGTAGCAGGGGGAGCGTGAGTGACTTCCTTGTTTTTAAGGTGTTTACTCCACTGCAGTTCATGCTTTGCATGCAGGTGCCTGGTCATGCAGGTTGTGCTCAGGTTCAGAACGTTAATGCCTCGCTTCAGGCTCTGATGGCACAGCGTGCAAACCACTCGGGTCTTGTCGTCAGCACATTGTTTGAAGAAGTGCCATGCCAGGGAACTCCTTGAAGCTGCCTTTGGGGTGCTCGGTCCCAGATGGCGGCGGTCAGTAGCAGGCGGAGTCTCTTGGCGGCGGGTGTTCTGCTTTTGCCCACTGCTCCCTCTTTTGCTACGCTGTTGGCTCGGTCTCACCACTGCCTCTTCCTCCGAACTGTGAAAGTCAGTGGCACGACCTTCATTCCATGTGGGGTCTAGGACCTCATCGTCCCCTGCATCGTCTTCCACCCAGTCTTGATCCCTGACCTCCTGTTCAGTCTGCACACTGCAGAAAGACGCAGCAGTTGGCACCTGTGTTTCGTCATCATCAGAGACATGCTGAGGTGGTATTCCCATGTCCTCATCATCAGGAAACATAAGTGGTTGTGCGTCAGTGCATTCTATGTCTTTCACCGCTGGGGAAGGGCTAGGTGGATGCCCTTGGGAAACCCTGCCAGCGGAGTCTTCAAACAGCATAAGAGACTGCTGCATAACTTGAGGCTGAGACAGTTTCCCTGGTATGCATGGGGGTGATGTGACAGACTGATGGGGTTGGTTTTCAGGCGCCATCTGTGCGCTTTCTGCAGAAGACTGGGTGGGAGATAATGTGAACGTGCTGGATCCACTGTCGGCCACCCAATTGACTAATGCCTGTACCTGCTCAGGCCTTACCATCCTTAGAACGGCATTGGGCCCCACCATATATCGCTGTAAATTCTGGCGGCTACTGGGACCTGAGGTAGTTGGTACACTAGGACGTGTGGATGTGGCAGAACGGCCACGTCCTCTCCCAGCACCAGAGGGTCCACTAACACCACCACGACCATGTCCACGTCCGCGTCCCTTACTAGATGTTTTTCTCATTGTTATGGTTCACCACAACAACAAATATATTATTTGGCCCAATGTATTGTATTCAAATTCAGCGGGATATAAATTTGAGGCCTAGTATTTAGGCGCTGGGTGACAGGTATGGATTTAGTGACAGAATTAGACTTGGAAATGCACAGTAGCGGGTGTGTGAAGTTATTCTGAATGTCCCTATGTGCACCTTGAATATTATATACCCTTTTAGGGATAGATTTCAAATAGCTCTGATATAGCAGAAACCACTAAATTATGAAATTGCTAAATTGGGAATTGTATTTCAACCCAGAACAAGAAATGTGCTTGAACGGACACTAAATAACTCGCCCAGCTACAGCACTAAGGACAGATTTAGCTGGATATAATTTTGAGGCCTAGTATTTAGGCGCTGGGTGACAGGTATGGATTTAGTGACAGAATTAGACTTGGAAATGCACAGTAGCGGGTGTGTGAAGTTATTCTGAATGTCCCTATGTGCACCTTGAATATTATATACCCTTTTAGGGATAGATTTCAAATAGCTCTGATATAGCAGAAACCACTAAATTATGAAATTGCTAAATTGGGAATTGTATTTCAACCCAGAACAAGAAATGTGCTTGAACGGACACTAAATAACTCGCCCAGCTACAGCACTAAGGACAGATTTAGCTGGATATAAATTTGAGGCCTAGTATTTAGGCGCTGGGTGACAGGTATGGGTTTAGTGACAGAATTAGACTTGGAAATACACAGTAGCGGGTGTGTGTGAAGTTATTCTGAATGACCCAATGTGCACCTTGAATATTATATACCCTTTTAGGGATAGATTTCAAATAGCTCTGATATAGCAGAAACCACTAAATTATGAAATTGCTAAATTGGGAATTGTATTTCAACCCAGAACAAGAAATGTGCTTGAACGGACACTAAATAACTCGCCCAGCTACAGCACTAAGGACAGATTTAGCTGGATATAAATTTGAGGCCTAGTATTTAGGCGCTGGGTGACAGGTATGGGTTTAGTGACAGAATTAGACTTGGAAATACACAGTAGCGGGTGTGTGTGAAGTTATTCTGAATGTCCCTATGTGCACCTTGAATATTATATACCCTTTTAGGGATAGATTTCAAATAGCTCTGATACAGCAGAAACCACTAAATTTTTAAATTGCTAAATTGGGAATTGTATTTCAACCCAGAACAAGAAATGTGCTTGAACGGACACTAAATAACTCGCCCAGCTACAGCACTAAGGACAGATTTAGCTGGATATAAATTTGAGGCCTAGTATTTAGGCGCTGGGTGACAGGTATGGGTTTAGTGACAGAATTAGACTTGGAAATGCACAGTAGCGGGTGTGTGAAGTTATTCTGAATGTCCCTATGTGCACCTTCAATATGATCTACCCTTTTAGGGATAGATTTCAAATAGCTCTGATATAGCAGAAACCACTAAATTATGAAATTGCTAAATTGGGAATTGTATTTCAACCCAGAACAAGAAATGTGCTTGTAATGACCGGCAACACACACAGGGAGGAAAACAGGGAAAGCCCTGCACAAGGGAGAGGGAAAGGTGGTGACCCCTAACTCACCTTGCAGCTGGTACCTGCCTGCCCTGTCGTCCCTAGACGGGTTCCTCACCCGTGCGGCGATCACGTGCCTAAACCCTGGCTTTCCCTGAAATGAGCCCTAGATAATGAACGGGCCGGTGGGATCGCTAGTCCTCACCACTGCACTAAGAGGGAAACACCAGGGAGAGGACAGACAAACACAAACACCCAGGTGGACGGCAACAATTGTCCACAAAGGTCCAACAGGGATCCGGAGGGTAGCGTTCTAAGGCAACACTCAGAGAACGCAGCAACACAGCTCCAGTGGGTCAGAATAGATGTCCAGGCAGGAAGCTCTATATCTGGCAACCAGAGAAGTGTGAGAGGGGAATATAAGGAGGATTGGGAGTGCTGGACAAGGAACAGCTGAGAGAAGGAGCTACGGATCCCTGAGTGAGCCAAAAGGGTTTGTAAAGCAAACCCAGAAAGCTACAATAAGGAAACTTCCCTATCTGACATAGAGCGTGCAGCCAACCGCTGCGACCTCCTGACCCCGGGTACAACGGAGTCAGGCGTGGCTCTTGACACCCTCGTGACAGTACCCCCCTCTCTACGAGGGGCCTCCGGACACTCAGGACCAGGTCTCTCAGGATGAGAGGCATGAAAAATCCGGACTAGCCTGTCGGCGTTTACCTCAGACGCAGGAACCCACATTCTTTCCTCGGGACCGTAACCTCTCCAGTGCACCAGATATTGGAGAGAGCGGCGGACCCGACGAGAATTAACAATTTTGGATATCTGAAATTCCAAACTACCATCCACGACAACAGGAGGGGGTGGCAGCGGTGACGGTTCTAGAGGTGGAACATATTTTTTGAGTAACGACTTATGAAAGACATTATGGATTTTAAAAGTCTGAGGTAACTCCAGGCGAAAAGCCACGGGGTTGATGATGGCTACAATCTTGTAAGGACCAATAAACCTAGGACCCAGTTTCCAAGAGGGAACCTTCAACTTGATATTCCTTGTAGACAGCCACACATAGTCATTCACTCCTAGGTCCGGACCTGGCGACCGTCTCTTATCAGCCATGCATTTGTATTTACCTCCCATATTTTTCAAGTTAGCTTGCACCTTCTGCCATACTGATGAAAGAGATGACGAAAACCGTTCCTCTTCGGGAACCCCAGAAGACCCCCCCTCTTTGAAAGTACAGAATTGGGGATGAAAACCATATGCACCAAGAAAAGGTGACTTGCCAGTGGATTCCTGACGGCGATTATTTATGGCAAACTCAGCTAACGGTAAATATGACGACCACAACTCTTGGTTTTCAGACACAAAACATCTTAGATATGTCTCCAGGTTTTGGTTGGTACGCTCAGTCTGTCCATTCGACTGAGGATGGAAAGCTGAGGAAAAGGACAAGTGAACCCCTAAACGGGAACAAAAAGCTTTCCAAAATTTAGAAATAAACTGGGTTCCCCGGTTCGAAACAACATCGGAGGGGACCCCGTGAAGCTTCACGATCTCACTGACGAATACCTGAGCAAGAGTTTTAGCATTAGGTAGTGCGGGTAACGCAATAAAGTGTGCCATTTTGCTAAACCTGTCCACTACTACCAAAATCACTGTTTTACCCGCAGACAAAGGTAAGTCAGTGATAAAATCCATAGACAGATGTGTCCATGGTCTATTGGGAATGACGAGTGGTAATAGAGACCCTGCAGGACGTGTATGTGAAACTTTTGCGCGCGCACAGGTAGAACAAGAAGACACAAAATCCAATACATCCTGACGCAACCTTGGCCACCAAAAACGACGAGACAATAGCTCTAAGGTTGCTTTACTACCCGGGTGCCCAGCAAGTGCCGAATTATGATGTTCCTTTAATAATTCGAGACGTAGGTTCAACGGTACAAACAACTTCTCTGAAGGGCAAGAGACCGGGGCGTCCCCCTGGGCCTCTAACACCTTCCCCTCCAAGGCAGAGTGTACCGCAGAGACAACTACTCCTCTTTGTAGAATGGGTACCGGATCCCTCACATTACCCCCTCCAGGGAAACAACGAGATAGTGCATCAGCCTTGGTATTCTTTACCCCAGGACGATAGGTAATCACAAAGTTAAACCTGGTAAAAAATAGCGACCACCTAGCCTGTCTAGGGGTGAGACGCTTAGCTGATTCGAGGTACAGCAGATTTTTGTGGTCCGTAAACACAGTGACGGGGTGGACTGCCCCCTCTAAAAAGTGACGCCACTCCTCAAACGCAAGTTTAATAGCTAACAGTTCCCTATTGCCAATATCGTAGTTCTGTTCCGCTGCAGATAGTTTTTTAGAAAAGAAAGCACAAGGACGCCATTTGCCAGGAGACGGACCCTGAGACAGCACAGCCCCCACTCCCACCTCTGATGCATCGACTTCAACAATAAAAGGCTGAGAGACATCAGGTTGGACTAGTACAGGTGCTGAGGTAAACCTCTCTTTTAGAGAGGAAAAAGCAACTTTAGCGGCGTCAGACCATTTAGAAAAATCAGTCCCCTTCCTAGTCATGTCAGTAAGGGGTTTTACGATCACCGAATAATTTTTAATGAATTTCCTATAGAAATTCGCAAAGCCCAAGAACCGTTGTAGTGCTTTGAGGTTCTCAGGAAGATCCCAATCCAAAATTGCCTGGACCTTCCTAGGATCCATACGGAAACCTGACGCAGATAAATAATAACCTAGGAATTGTATCTCCTGAACGGCAAAAACACATTTTTCAATTTTAGCATACAATTCATTCGTCCGTAGGACCTGTAGTACTTGTCTGACATGCTCCTCATGTGTTTTCAGATCAGACGAATAAATTAAGATATCATCTAGGTATATTACCACAAACCTGCCGATTAGATGACTAAAAATGTCATTAACGAAATGTTGAAAGACGGCAGGAGCATTGGTCAGGCCGAAAGGCATAACTAGATTTTCATAATGCCCCTCAGGGGTGTTAAAAGCTGTCTTCCACTCATCCCCCTCCTTGATACGAATCAGATTGTAGGCCCCCCTAAGATCGAGTTTGGAGAACCACCTAGCACCCGCAATCTGGTTAAACAGGTCAGGAATGAGAGGAAGAGGGTATGGGTCTCGGATGGTTATCCGATTTAATTCACGAAAATCTAGGCAAGGACGCAGGCCCCCATCTTTCTTTTTAACAAAGAAAAACCCTGCAGCCACGGGTGAAGAAGAGGGTCTGATGTGTCCCTTAGCCAAACTCTCGGAGATATAATCCTTCATGGCTTGTCTCTCTGGACCTGAAAGATTATATAACCTGGTCTTGGGTAATTTTGCGCCGGGAATGAGGTTAACCGGGCAATCATAAGGACGATGAGGTGGTAACTTCTGACAACCCTTTTCAGAAAAAACGTCCTCAAAGTCCGAAACAAATGTAGGTAGGGTAGTTATGGAGGCGACTAAGCAATTGCTATTTAAGCAATTTTCTCTGCACGGCTCACTCCACTCCAATATCTCCCTGGCCTGCCAATCCACCACTGGATTGTGCGCTACCAACCAGGGTAGGCCCAGCACCACCGGAGTGGGAAGCCCCTCCAGAACATAACATGAAAGCATCTCGTTATGGTGGTCCCCTACCCGAAGGTGTAAATTATGAACGATGTGAGTGAGGTTTCTCTGAGACAGAGGAGCAGAATCTATAGCGAATATGGGAATGGGTCTCTGTAACGTACAGAGAGACAAACCCATAGTGCGGGCAAAATGGGCATCTATCAAATTTACCCCTGCTCCACTGTCTAGAAAGAAAGAAACAGTCTCTGTCTTATCACCAAAAACAATAACCGCTGGCAACAAAAATTGCGATGTACGTATGGAGGAAACGTATACCCCCCGGCTGACATCCTCCACACAGCCTGGGGTTAGTAGTTTTCCGACGGTTTTTTTGTTTCTGAGGAAAGAAGGACAGACGTTAATGAAATGACCCCTCTCCCCACAAAAAAAACAACCCCCACGCCTACGGCGAACCTCAGGAGGACGGACCTGACGAGTAGTTCCTCCTAGCTGCATAGGCTCGTCTATGTCCGTACAGACTAACTGCTGCTTGGGAGGGGTTATCAATGGCTCCGGTTTTTTCAACCTGTCCCTAAGGCGTCTATCTATACGGATAGAAAGGGACATAACTGCATCAAGGGAAAAGGGGGTCTCATACAATGCAAGCGCATCCTTAACCCTTTCGGATAACCCAGAGCAGAACTGACTCCTGAGAGCCGGGTCGTTCCATTGGGTATCCGTAGCCCACCTACGGAAGTCAGAGCAATACTCCTCTACCGGCCGCTCTCCTTGTAGGAGTCTACGTAATTTTGATTCAGCCAGTGCGACTCGGTCAGGGTCGTCATATATGAGACCCAAGGCCCCGAAAAACTCATCCACTGACCGAAGAGCCTGGGAATCAGTAGGTAAAGAGAACGCCCAGGACTGCGGGTCCCCCTGCAGCAGGGAAATAACAACACCCACCCGCTGTTCTTCATTACCAGAGGAGTAAGGACGCAGTTTAAAGTATAGTTTACAGGCCTCACGGAACGTCAAAAACTTGTCCCTTCCCCCAGAAAATCTGTCAGGGAGAGGGACCTTGGGTTCCGCAACAACCTGGTTACCAGTAGCAACCGCTGGGCTTGCGGTCTGTTGTAATTGCTGCTGTTGCTGGGGGACCGACGCCTTCAATCCTGCCACCTCCAAAGACAGGCCATGAAATTGTTCGGACAGAGCAGCAATTGGATCCATACTGGATTCTAAGTAGGTAAAAATATTTTTTTTTTTTTTTTTTTTTACCTACACAAAAATAAGGGCCAGATATAATGTAATGACCGGCAACACACACAGGGAGGAAAACAGGGAAAGCCCTGCACAAGGGAGAGGGAAAGGTGGTGACCCCTAACTCACCTTGCAGCTGGTACCTGCCTGCCCTGTCGTCCCTAGACGGGTTCCTCACCCGTGCGGCGATCACGTGCCTAAACCCTGGCTTTCCCTGAAATGAGCCCTAGATAATGAACGGGCCGGTGGGATCGCTAGTCCTCACCACTGCACTAAGAGGGAAACACCAGGGAGAGGACAGACAAACACAGACAAACACAAACACCCAGGTGGACGGCAACAATTGTCCACAAAGGTCCAACAGGGATCCGGAGGGTAGCGTTCTAAGGCAACACTCAGAGAACGCAGCAACACAGCTCCAGTGGGTCAGAATAGATGTCCAGGCAGGAAGCTCTATATCTGGCAACCAGAGAAGTGTGAGAGGGGAATATAAGGAGGATTGGGAGTGCTGGACAAGGAACAGCTGAGAGAAGGAGCTACGGATCCCTGAGTGAGCCAAAAGGGTTTGTAAAGCAAACCCAGAAAGCTACAATAAGGAAACTTCCCTATCTGACATAGAGCGTGCAGCCAACCGCTGCGACCTCCTGACCCCGGGTACAACGGAGTCAGGCGTGGCTCTTGACACCCTCGTGACAGTGCTTGAACGGACACTAAATAACTCGCCCAGCTACAGCACTAACGACAGATTTAGCTGGATATGAATTTGAGGCCTAGTATTTAGGCGCTGGGTGACAGGTATGGGTTTAGTGACAGAATTAGACTTGGAAATGCACAGTAGCGGGTGTGTGAAGTTATTCTGAATGACCCTATCTGCACCTTGAATATTATATACCCTTTTAGGGATAGATTTCAAATAGCTCTGATACAGCAGAAACCACTAAATTTTTAAATTGCTAAATTGGGAATTGTATTTCAACCCAGAACAAAAAATGTGCTTTGACGGACACTAAATATCTTGCCCAGCCACAACAGGACAGCGGTAACGAGAGATTTAGCGGGATATAAATTTGAGGCCTAGTATTTAGGCGCTGGGTGACCGGTATGGATTTAGTGACAGAATTAGACTGGGATATGGCCAAAAAATAACCACACTATTGCTGGTTAAATGCACTTGGTGACGGGCGCATCTTGCCCCTGATGTAGTATATGGCCAAAAAATGAACAGACTATTGCTGGTTAAATGCACTTGGTGTCACAGCTTGACCAACCACACTACTGAGGGTTAAATGCACTTGGTGACGGGCGCAGCTTGCCCCTGATGTAGTATATGGCCAAAAAATGAACAGACTATTGCTGGTTAAATGCACTTGGTGACAGGCGCAGCTTGCCCCTGATTTAGTATATGGCCAAAAAATGAACAGACTATTGCTGGTTAAATGCACTTGGTGTGATAGCTTGACCAACCACACTACTGAGGGTTAAATGCACTTGGTGACGGGCGCAGCTTGCCCCTGATGTAGTATATGGCCAAAAAATGAACAGACTATTGCTGGTTAAATGCACTTGGTGTGACAGCTTCACCCTGATGTAGGCTTTAGCCAAAAAACAAACGCACCATTGAGGGTTAAATGCACTTGGTGACAGGCGCAGCTTGCCCCTGATTTTGTATATGGCCAAAAAATAAACAGACTATTGCTGGTTAAATGCACTTGGTGTGACAGCTTCACCCTGATGTAGGCTTTAGCCAAAAAACAACCACACCATTGAGGGTTAAATGCACTTGGTCGCAGCTTGTGCTGGCGCACCACAAGACACAAAATGGCCGCCGATCACCCCAGAAAAATGTGACTGACAAACGGTCTGGGCAGCCTAAAAACAGTGAGCAATTGAGGATCAGCAGCTCAATGATCCACAGCTGCAGATCGATCAGTTAATCAAGTCCTTTGGAGGAGTTAATCACTGCCTAATCTCGCCCTACTGTCGCAGCCGCAACCTCTCCCTACGCTAATCAGAGCAGAGTGACGGGCGGCGCTATGTGACTCCAGCTTAAATAGAGGCTGGGTCACATGGTGCTCTGGCCAATCACAGCCATGCCAATAGTAGGCATGGCTGTGATGGCCTCTTGGGGCAAGTAGTATGACGCTTGTTGATTGGCTGCTTTGCAGCCTTTCAAAAAGCGCCAAGAAAGCGTCACAAAAGCGCGAAGAAAGCGACGAACACCGAACCCGAACCCGGACTTTTACGAAAATGTCCGGGTTCGGGTCCGTGTCACGGACACCCCAAAATTCGGTACGAACCCGAACTATACAGTTCGAGTTCGCTCATCCCTAATCCTGACCAATGTGGTTGTATCTCGGGGAAGAGCACTCGTCTTTTTTCCAGCATGTAGGTGACAGGGGAAGGGGTTGCCTCTGCTCCATCCTGTCATTGGAGGCCACTAAGGCCTGTGACAGGGCGGAGTGGGGTTTCCTCTGGACAGCAATGAGGCAGTTTGGTATAGGGGAATACTTTATTAACCACTTCAGCCCCCCTAGCTTAAACCCCCTTAATGACCAGACCAGTTTTTACAATTCTGCACTACACTACTTTCACGGTTTATTGCTCGGTCATACAACTTACCACCCAAATTAATTTTACCTTCTTTTCTTCTCACTAATAGAGCTTTCATTTGGTTGTATTTCATTGCTGCTGACATTTTAACTTTTTTTTATATTAATCAAAATTGACAGAAATTTTTGAAAAAAAATGACATTTTTCACTTTCTGTTGTGAAATTTTTCAAATAAAACTACATTTCTATATAAATTTTTCCTAAAATTTATTGTTCTACATGTCTTTGATTAAAAAAATGCAATAAGTGTATATTTATTGGTTTGGGTAAAAGTTATAGCGTTTACAAACTATGTACAAACTAAATAAATTTACGCACTTTGACTTTCTGAGCACCTGTCATGTTTCCTGTGGTTCTACAATGCCCAGACAGTAGAAACACCCCACAAATGACCCCATTTCGGAAAGTAGACACCCTAAGGTATTCGCTGATGGGCATAGTGAGTTCATGGAAGTTTTTATTTTTTGTCACGTTAGCGGAAATAGATTTTTTTTTTCTTAAAAAGTCTCATATTCCACTAACTTGTGACAAAAAATACAATTTTACATGAACTCGCCATGCCCCTCACAAAATACCTTGGGGTGTCTTCTTTCCAAAATGGGGTCACTTGTGGGGTATTTATACTGCCCTGGCATTTTAGGGGCCCTAAAGCATGAGAAGTAGTTTGGAATCCAAATGCGTAAAAAATGCCCTGTGAAATCCTAAAGGTACTCATTGGAATTTGGGCCCCTTTGCGCACCTAGGCTGCAAAAAAGTGTCACACATGTGGTATCGCCATACTCAAAAGAAGTAGGGCAATGTGTTTTGGGGTGTATTTTTACATATACCCATTCTAGGTGAGAGAAATATCTCTGTAAAAGACAACTTTTCCAATTTTTTTATACAAAGTTGTCTTTTTACAATGGGTATTCTGTGAGGGGCATGGCGAGTTCATAGAAGTTTTTTTTTTGGCACAAGTTAGCGGAAAATGTTTTTTTTATTTTTTATTACAAAGTCTCATATTCCACTAACTTGTGACAAAAAAATTTTTTTTACATGAACTCGCCATGCCCCTCACGAAATACCTTGGGGTTTCTTCTTTCCAAAATGGGGTCACATTTGGGGTATTTATACTGCCCTGGCATTTTAGGGGGCCTAAAGCGTGAGAAGAAGTCTGGAATCCAAATGTCTAAAAATGCCCTCCTAAAAGGTACTCATTGGAATTTGGGCCCCTTTGCGCACTTAGGCTGCAAAAAAGTGTCACACATGTGGTATCACCGTACTCAGGAGAAGTTGGGGAATGTGTTTTGGGGTGTATTTTTACATATACCCATACTGTGTGTGAGAAATATCTCTGTAAATGACAACTTTTAAAAAAATTTTATACAAAGTTGTCAATTTACAGAGATATTTCTCTCACCCAGGGTATATGTAAAATTACACCCCAAAACACATTGCACTACTTCTTCCGAGTACGGCGACACCACATGTGTGACACTTTTTTTCAGCCGAGATGCGCAAAGGGGCCCAAATTCAAATGAGTACCTTTAGGATTTCACAGGGCATTTTTACGCATTTGGATTCCGTGAGGGGTATGGCGAGTTCATGTAAGATTTAATTTTTTTGTCACAAGTTAGTGGAATATGAGACTTTGTAAGAAAAAAACAAAAAAAAAAAACAATTTCCGCTAACTTTTGCCAAAAATAAAAAATCTTCTATGAACTCGCCATGCCCCTCAAAAGTGATCTTTATAGCGCCGCAGCAATTTTACGGAGTTTTTGCAGTAATCAGAAAAAAAAAATTCTGTCACTGCGGTGGGGCGGACTGAACGCAAGTGTGCGCACAAGATCAGGCCTGATCGGGCGAACACTGCGTTTTTTGTAGAGCCTATAGAACATGTCCTATTCTTGTCCGCAATTGCGGACAAGAAAAGTCATTTTCTATATAGTTCTGGCAATGTGCGGATCCGCAAAATGCAGAAAGCACATTGCCGGTGTCCGTGTTTTGCGGATCTGCGAGTCCGCAAAACACATACGGACGTCTGAATGGAGCCTTACAGGGGGTGATCAATGACAGGGGGGTGATCAGGGAGTCTATATGGGGTGATCAGGGGTTAATAAGTGACAGGGAGGGTGTAGTGTAGTGTGGTGATTGGTGCTACTTACAGAGCTGCCTGTGTCCTCTGGTGGTCGATCCAAGCAAAAGGGACCACCAGAGGACCAGGTAGCAGGTAGATCAGACGCTGTTAACAAAACAGCGTCTAATATACTTTTTTAGGGTTAAAAAAAATTGCATCTACAGCCTGCCAGCGAATGATCGCCGCTGGCAGGCTGTAGATCAATTTGTTTACCTTGCGATCCTGTGATCCGTTCACAGGAAATCTCGCGTCTCTCGAGATGACGCGTCAAGGAGGAATAACCCGGCCGCCCGCAGGATGCATCCCTGCGTTAGGTGGTCGGGAGAAGGTTAATATGACAAGACTTCTTTACACAAACCCGACGGCTTGAATCAGTGGTAACGGTGTTAACTCCTTCTGTTCTATTATCGAGAAGTATGCGTCAGGGATGCCCCTTATCTCCTCTTTTATTTAATCTATTTTTGGAGCCCTTGGCTTTAAAGATCAGGCGAGGATGGGAGTGTAGGTAAAGTGTCTTTATATGCTGATGATATCTTATTTTGTCTTGGCGATACCCCGAATACTTTACCGAATATCATCCATAGTGTGGGGGAGTTCGGGGGCATGTCGGGGATTAATTGGAACAAAACCATTTTGTTACCCTTGGAAGATATGATGCCGGATAATACAGGGGGGGTGAGGATACTGGGGCCACAGGAGTCTTTTGAGTACCTGGGTATAAGAGTTTCTTCCTCTATAGATGGATTTGTTCCACTTAATATTACCCCGCTAATTTAAAAAATAAAAGCCAAGATTGCTATTTGGTCTAAATTGCCACTATCAATGGCGGATAGAATTTCACTTATTAAAATGGTTATTCTTCCTCCACTTCTGTATCAGTGTATGGCTGCACCAGAGGGGATTGATAGCTGCACGTTCTCACTTATTGACCAGCTGTTAAGCGAGTTGATTTGGGGGAGAAAACGTGTTAGAATTAAAATAGAATATTTCCACTATCCTGTTACTTCAGGAGGATCGGGTGTTCCTTATTTCAGAGGTTACTATCTGCCGCCCAGTTACAAAAGATAAGGGAATGGCAGCGTGGCCCTGTGTTAATAGATTTGGTTTATAATTCAGGATACAAAAGTATATTTGTGCGATTGGAATCGAGACAATTAAAGCAAAGGAGGAGACCTGCATGCCGAGCCATGGGGCGTCTTCTTAGAAAAGTGTGGGACTATATGAGAAAGTTAGTAGAAGTTACTACATTAGATTTTAAGCCACTTTGGGGAAATGTTCACTTGGGTGAGTTTTTGAGTATGTGAGTATAAATCCAGGCATTAATTACACTTCTCAACTTTTTAGGGAGGGGGCTATTCTTATATTTTTTATTTTTTTTTATATAAATTTCTTTATTAATTTTCTCAGAGGGAAGACAATATACAAATGTAAAAAAAAGGAAGAGCATATTGTATATACATATTACATCTCAAAATATATCATCACAATAATATACATAATGCTAGGACACTAACATGGCGCATTAGCCTGATAGGCCAGCAAGCATGTGGAGGAGAAGAAGACCTAGCATGGATACTAGTCTCCCTCCTTCCATCTAGAGCAAACCCCACCCAACCCCCCCCCCCTCGACCAGGCCACGGTTGACGTAGGGGCGGTAGGGCAACTCCCACCATCGTTCCAGATTGTTTCATCCTATCTTATAGTACCCTATAATTCATACCTTAACCACCGTGTGTACGTGAGTGATTCCGCCCGGGGATCCCTTATCAGTTCCACTCCAGCCAAGTACCCTCCCATTATGTCCGATGCTTCTCCCCTTTACATTTATTGTACTCAAATTCTTTTACTCTGTGCATTAGTCTTTCCCACTCTGATCTGGTTGGGGCCTTATCCATCACCCAGTTTCTAAGAATTAGTACCTTAGCCAATAAGAGCCCCTTCAGCCAGCGAGTCTTTTCGCCTTTTGATATTTTGTGTTTGAACTCCGGAGAAAATATCCCAAGTATGGCTAATTCAATCGTTGGGGAAGGGCTATTCTCAGTCCTTGACCCCATACCCTGAAATATACTTTGCCAAAAATTATTAATAGCCGGGCAGCTCCATAACATATGGACATATCCGGCTTCGGGGCAGAGGCATTTCAGACAACAAAATTATTTTTCTTTGTTCCTGTACATTTTGGAGAGGAGTCCCGGAGTGAGATATAGCCGGTGTACGATTTCGAATTGTGTCAACCGGTATTGGCGCGAAAGGGAGGCCTTCTTGATGTTTTGATATACTTCCCGCCACCAGAGTGAGTTACCTAACCCTAAATCTGCTTCCCATTTACTAACACTTTTAAATTTAATAACCGTGCTTAAATCCTTTTGTAGTCTAGTATAGATTTGTGAAACCCTAATTTTTTTCCCATAGAAACTGTAACAGAAAACTAACAGTGGCGGCGTGACTGGTGTTTGAGAAATTGTATTCCGCATATGTGCGAGTGCATGCTTAAGTTGGGCATATCTATAGTGGTTTAACGCTGTAATTGGTGTCTCGTGAAATATTTCCCCTATGGGTTTTAATTTACCGGCAGTACAAATATGTCACAGCATCGTGATCCCCCTCCGAGTCCAGTAATTGTTATCATTTAGGGCTAAAAATTATTTTAGAATAAAATTATCCCATAACAGGGTGAACTCCAGGGCATATGTAACCTTCAAAATGGATTTTATCTTATTCCATACTTTCTGCAACATTGTACTTATAGGACAGGTGTGTTATAGGACAGCCTCCACTATACTAAATATGTTCTGTATAGGACACACCTGTTGTTTAGTAAGGTAAGATAGCAATAAGCCATCCCCAACATTAATGCACCATGGCATTTGAGAACACAAATAGTATCCCTGAAAATATGGAAGGCCGAGGCCACCATCAACTTCAGCTAACCAAAGATATCGCAGCTTGATACGGACCCTTTACCTGCCCCATATCAGATCGTTGATCAATCTGTCAATCCAGTTAAAAGAATTATCCTCGATCCAAATGGGGCAGGGGCCGATAACGTACAGTATCCAGCAGGGGCGGATTAAGTGCATGATAGGCCCGGGGCTGTCTACCCAACTTGGGCCCCCCCCCCCCCTCCATTTTAGTTTAGTTTAGTTTTTTTTGTATGAAGAGGCTGCGGTGCTTCATGGGTGCCACAGTCTCTTCTTAGGCCATATGACATCTTCAGACTAAAAAAAAATACCCCAAATTGGGTCCTAATTACTGAAAAATTTGGTCGTCAAATTTAAAATACATATAATTGTAATAAAAAAGACATGGAGGAGAATACAGCCCCACATACCTGTTACATCCAGTGACATCTCCTGTCATGTAGATCTTCTCTTTCCTCTTCTTCTCCATTTGACCCAGACCACCATGGCACATTCTATCAGCCGCATCTCGTCTCTACAGTTTGTAACACAGACACGTTAGATTTCTAAATTTTTCCATCAACCTCCTCATCCTGGTGTCCCCACAGTGTCATCCTGCTGCCACCCCCAATACTGTGCCCGTTGTGCTCCCCAATGCCCCAGGAACTATACTGCTGAAAAAATAGTGACCCTGATAGATATAATTCGGGTAATTTATCAAACTGGTGTAAAGTAGAACTGGATTTCCAAAAGAGCGGTCAAATATGAAAGGTGGAATCTGATTGGCTGCTATGGGCAACTAAGCCAGTTCTGCTTTACACCAGTTTGATAAATTACCCCAAATGTCCCTATAGTGTCTACAGCAGTTATAATGTCCCCTAGAGACCCCCAGTAATAATAACACCCTATATTGTGCTCCGGGCAATAATCCCTGTATAGTGTCCCCAGAAATAATAGAATTGCCCCTACAGTGCCTCCCCAATAGCAACACCCCCATATAGTAATTTCCACCACACTGCCCCCACATAGTAATCCCCCCATAGTAATTTGCCCCCACATAGTAATTTCCACCACACTGTTCCCACATAGCAATTTCCCCACACTGCCCCCACATAGTAATCCCCCCATAGTAATTTGCCCCCACATAGCAATTTCCACCACACTGCCCCCACATAGTAATTTCCACCACACTGCCCCCACATAGTAATTTCCACCACACTGCCCCCACATAGTAATTTCCACCACACTGCCCCCACATAGTAATTTCCACCACACTGCCCCCACATAGCAATTTCCACCACACTGCCCCCACATAGCAATTTCCACCACACTGCCCCCACATAGTAATTTTCCCACACTGCCCCCACATAGCAATTTTCCCACACTGTTCCCACATAGTAATTTCCACCACACTGCCTCCACATAGTAATTTTCCCACACTGCCCCCACATAGCAATTTTCCCACACTGTTCCCACATAGCAATTTTCCCACACTGCCCCCACATAGTAATTCCCCACACTGCCCCCACATAGCAATTTTCCCACACTGCCCCCACATAGCAATTTTCCCACACTGTTCCCACATAGCAATTTCCCCACACTGCCCCCACACAATAGTTTTCCCCACACTGCCCCCACATAGTAATTTGCCCCCACATAGCAATTTGCCCCCACATAGCAATTTTCCCATAGCAATTACCCCACACTGTCCCCACATAGAAATTACCCCACACTGTCCCCACATGGCAATTTCCCCCACACAATAGTTTCCCCCACACTGCCCCCATATAGAAATTTGCCCCCACATAGTAGTCCCTCTCATAATAATTTGCCCCCACATAGTAATTTGTCCCCACATAGTATTCCCTCTCATAATAATTTGCCCCCACACAATAGTTTTCCCCACACTGCCCCCACATAGTAATTTGCCCCCACATAGCAATTACCCCACACTGTCCCCACATAGCAATTACCCCACACTGTCCCCACATAGCAATTACCCCACACTGTCCCCACATAGCAATTACCCCACACTGTCCCCACATAGCAATTACCCCACACTGCCCTCACATAGAAATTACCCCACACTGTCCCCACATGGCAAATTACCCCACACAATAGTTTCCCCCACACTGCCCCCATATAGAAATTTGCCCCCACATAGTAGTCCCTCCCATAATAATTTGCCCCCACACTGCCCCATCTAGTAATTTTCCCCCACACTGCCCCATCTAGTAATTTGTCCCCACATAGTATTCCCTCATAATAATTTGCCCCCACACTGCCCCATCTAGTAATTTGCCCCCACACTGCCCCATCTAGTAATTTGCCCCCACATAGTATTCCCTCCCATAATAATTTGGCCCCATACAGCCCCCACATTCCCCCCCATGTAATCGATTTATCTTCCCTAATATGTCCTCCTGTGTGTGTCCCCCCCAAGTAGGCACATGAAATAAAAAAATAAAAAATGAACAAAAAATGAAAAGATAAATACTCACCTATGTCCAGGGCCAGGCGCTTGCTCGCAGAGGAAGGCGCGTCACAGTGCTGCGTCCCGGCACAGGCGCGCGATGACGTCATCACGCACGCCTGCGCCGGGATTTCACTACCGCATAGGCCTCAGGCCTACAAGGCCTGAAGCCTATGCGGTGAATGCCGGTGATCGGCGACGGGACAGGGAGCTATGCGCTCCCGTGCCCCGCCGCAGTATGTGGACGTTCGGGTCAGCGTTGGGCCCCCCAGCGGTGCTGGGCCCGGGGCTGCCGACCCGAACGTCCCTATTGTAATCCGCCACTGGTATCCAGGGCAGTAAAATCATTTTAATCAGTGCGATTCTATTAATCTACGAAAGGGGAAGTTTCTGCCAAACCCTGACCTTCTCCTTTACTTTATTTATCAAAGGGATTTTAGTTTATTGTAGTCCCTTAATGAGCTTCCAATCTTTATCCCTAAGTACTCCAAGTGGTCCAGTGGTGATATTACTTTTACTTTGACATCAGTTTGTAGGGGGGCACGATTCAGAGGAAAGAGGACAGATTTGGACCAATTTATCTCATACCCGGCCACACTCATCTATTGTTTGCATGACGCGTGGAACATTTCTCCATCCGTCATTTAAATAAAGCAGTATATCGTCCACATATAAACTGATCTTATCCACCGCCCCCCTTCCTCCGAATACCACAATTTCCTCATCGGCTCTGATCCTACAAGCGAGGGGTTCCATGAAAATTGCAAAAAGTAATGGAGAGAGCGGGCAGCCCTGCAGAGTACCACGCTGCAGGCAGATAGCAGGGGAGATCACCCCGTTGATGTTAACTCTAGCCATTGGACCGTTATATAACATTCTGACCCATTCAATAAAACTTTCCCCCAGAATCATCTTATGCATGGTCTGCCATAGAAAGGACCACTCCACCCTGTCGAAAGCCTTAGCGGCGTGCAAGGACAGGATGGAGCGGTCCTCCCCCCCTCCTGTCTATATATTCAGGAAGGTCCTACATATATTCTTCTGGATCTGTCGCCCGGGAATAAACCCCATCTGGTCTGTATGTACTAGCCCCTTTATTACCTTTTTTAGTCTGTTTGCGAGCACTTTGGCGACTATCTTGTAGTCTGAGTTGAGTAATGATATGGGTCAGTAGGCCTCTACTTTATTACCATCCTTCCCTTTCTTCAAGATCAGTGTGATAATTGCCTCCATTAGTGATGGGGGCAATTTCCCTGAAATTCAAGATTCATTTAATACCTGCAGTAGCCCAGGCAGGAGGACCTCCCCGTGACACATGCCAAACGGGAGGCCATCCGACCCGGGAACTGGAGACCCCTGAATTCCAGATACGACCTCCTGCAACTCACCCAAAAGAATTGGGGAGTTCAGGAGTGCCGAGTCCGGTTCCGCAAGTGCAGGAATTCTGGTTTGCTGCAAGAAGTCCTCTATGAGTGCCTCGTTGTCGTCTATCTCAGAGCGATATAGGTTATTAAAGTATTTTACAAATTCCCCCTCAATTTTAACTGCTTTATCCAACTTATGGCCATCACTTGTTTGGATTTGTCTAATTTTTTGGCAGGCCCTTTGATTAGATATTATGGAAGCTAAAGGTTTACCTGGCTTTCCCGCCTCGCAAAAGTGGTCATATCCTTGAAAGAACAGTTTGTTCTGTGCCTTTTTCGTCAGGTAGTTTGTATACTTATCCTTAGCTGTTTTGAGCCTAACCCGCATGTTTGCATCATTATTTATTCTGATCATCCCTTCTAAATATTTTACATTGTCTTCCAGGCTTTTTTCCTCTTTAAAGAACTCTGCTCTTTTTACTTTAATTATGCCACAGTATAACCCACGGAGATATGCCTTCATCGCGTCCCACACAAAATGGATGTTTGTTGATCCGATGTTTTGTCTCCAAAAGTGGGCTAATTCCTTGTTTATCCTATCTTGGTCCTGTACAATAGATAGCCAGTGTACATTCAATCTGAAGGGTCTAACACTGGTATGTTGTCCCCCTATCTTAACGGCTAGTAAAATCGGTGAGTGATCTGAAATTCCGTGGATCTCAAATTTCATTTTCAGAATTAGGGCGATCATCTCACAGTTTGCCAGGGCAATATCAATTCTGGACATGGCGTTGCATGTCTTGCTAAAGCATGAAAAAGCCTGTCTATTGCCATACAATGCCCGCCAGATACCCATTAGCCCTGTTTTTTCACAGAACCCTCGGAATAATTAGTGTTTTCCCTGGTTGTATTTTGCAACATTGGATATTCTGTCCAGTTCGGGGTCTAGCACACAGTTAAAATCCCCGCATACTTAAACCGGACACCGCTCTCTACTATATACGAATGTGGCCAGTTGCTTCAGGACTGTCATGGCGAATGGGGAGGGGGATGTACAAAAAGGCCAAAATACAATTTCGGCCGTTCCATCGGCCAAAGAGAAAGAGAATAGAGAACATAATAAATTAATAGAAATATTGACTAAGGCACCGGTGGGGAAGATTAAATTAACACATATATAGGTCACTGATCCATGGCATGGCAGGCGGAGCAGGGCGAGATGGAGACGTGTGGCCCCTGGACTAGTACAGATGGACTGGGACAGGATTCATAGTAATATGAGCAGATGCTCAGGTAATAGTTTCATTTTGTACACTGTTTATATTTATCCCCTGCCCGAACATCAAGGATGCATGGGGGGGGCCTAACTCGGGTTGCCCTAGGGGGGGGACCACGAGTTCGCCGACTTCATGCATCTTTGTTGGAATTGTAGCTACGTTCAGGCTTTTTGGCAGGATGAATATGGAACCGTCAGGGGTACAGTTGCCTTTTACTGTCCAAGTGGCTTTATTGGTGGATATTGAGAAAGATCAGGGTTCAGAATATAAACTTAAGCTCATTTCTATGGTGTTTATGTTGGCTAGAGTTATTATAGATGGTGGGTGGATGGCTCGAGCCGCTCCCGATATTAACAACTGGCTCAGCCTGGTTAAGAAAGTGAAGCCATATTAAAGGATTGGATACATTTCCCAAAATAAACTAGAAGTATGGTCCAAATTGTGGTCTACATGGTAGACGGTTGCATTGCAGGTTGGGCCTCCTTTTTATTTATTTCTCCTTGCTTCACCAGGGGAATTATGGGGTTAATTCTCTATGAAATGGCCTGATTTGGTAGGGGTCTATATTATGTAATTATTGTTTCTTGTATTTGATATCAGAAAAATAAAAAAATAAGAGAAAACAAAATATTGCCCATTGGGCTGTGTGTCTACTCATATACATAGTATGCATTATAATCTCAGCAGTCCACACAGCACTACAACCCCCATCATTCTAGCAGTGCACCCATCCTGCAGGGTCTTACCTGTGGCAGCACAGAGGGCGATCACCAGGAGGAGGCTCTTGTACGCTGCCATTGTGAGCGGAGGGATGTCTGAATGGGGTAGGATCACCCTTTATATATAGTCGGCTTTTAAAAAGAATGTTTTCCGTAAACCTAACATTTTTTTACATAGTCACATAGTTGATACGGTTGAAAAAAGACACACGTCCATCAAGTTCAACCAAGGGATAGGTGGGGGCGCGAGTGAGACTCAGATTTCTGCATGTTTTCATAAACATTAATGTTGTTTACTTTTAAGAATTCATCTAAACTCTTGTATAACCTGTTCCTGCTGTGACCACTTCCCGAGGTCTCTATTCTACAGATTTACAGTTCTTACAGTAAAGAGACTTTTTCCACTCCAGTCGGAGGCAGTGCCCCAATTTACATGGAACAGTTTTTCACCGTATTTTTTGTATGGCCCAATTATATATTTGTACAGATTAATCATGTTCCCCCTTAAACTTCTCTTCTCAAGACTAAATAAATTCAATTCTTTTAATCTTTCCCCATAACTAAGACCCTCCATGCCTCTTATCAGTTTAGTCGCTCTCCTCTGTACTCTCTCCAGCTCCAGAGCCTCCTTTCTATGGACTGGTGCCCAGAACTGAACTGTATATTCCAGATGAGGCCGCACCAACGCTTTGTAAAGTGGTAGTATTACATCCCTGCTCTGCGAGTCCATGCCCCGTTTAATGCATGACAATATCCTGGTGGCCTTAGAAGCAGCTGATTGACATTGTGTGCTGTTATTTAATCTACCATCTACAAGGATACCCAAATCCTTCTCTATAAGTAACTCCCCCACTGTTACATCCCCTAGGACATATGATACCTGGAGATTGTTACTACCAAGATGCAGAACTTTACATTTATCCACATTGAACCTCATTTGCAAAGTTAATGCCCAATCACTCAGAGTGTTCAAGTCAGCTTGTAGTATATGGACATCTTCCATAGACCGTACAGTACTACACAGCTTAGTGTCATCTGCAAAAATAGATATGGTGCTATTAATACCGTCCTAATTATAATTAATAAATAAATTAAATAATAGATAACCCAGCACTGAACCTTGGGGTCACCACTTAAACCCTGGGACCATTCTGAATAGGAATCATTGACCACAACTCTCTGGACATGGTATTTCAGACAGTTTTCAATCCAATTACAGACTATACTTTTCAAGCCTATAGACCTTACTTTACCTACTAAACTACTATGAGGGACAGGATCAAAAGCCTTTGCAAAATCCAGAAACACTACATCCACAGCCGCCCCTCTGTCCAGGCTACTACTCACCTCACTACATCCACAGCCGCCCCTCTGTCCAGGCTTCTACTCACCTCACTACATCCACAGCCGCCCCTCTGTCCAGGCTACTACTCACCTCACTACATCCACAGCCGCCCCTCTGTCCAGGCTACTACTCACCTCACTACATCCACAGCCGCCCCTCTGTCCAGGCTTCTACTCACCTCACTACATCCACAGCCGCCCCTCTGTCCAGGCTTCTACTCACCTCACTACATCCACAGCCGCCCCTCTGTCCAGGCTTCTACTCACCTCACTACATCCACAGCCGCCCCTCTGTCCAGGCTTCTACTCACCTCACTACATCCACAGCCGCCCCTCTGTCCAGGCTACTACTCACCTCACTACATCCACAGCCGCCCCTCTGTCCAGGCTTCTACTCACCTCACTACATCCACAGCCGCCCCTCTGTCCAGGCTTCTACTCACCTCACTACATCTACAGCTGCCCCTCTGTCCAGGCTACTACTCACTTCACTACATCCACAGCCGACCCTCTGTCCAGGCTACTACTCAATTCACTACATCCACAGCCGCCCCTCTGTCCAGGCTACTACTCACCTCACTACATTCACAGCCGCCCTTCTGTCCAGGCTTCTACTCACCTCACTACAGCCACAGCCGCCCCCCTGTCCAGGCTTCTACTCACCTCACTACATCCATAGCCACCCCTCTGTCCAGGCTTCTGCTCACCTCACTACATCCACAGCCGCCCCTCTGTCCAGGCTTCTGCTCACCTCACTACATCCACAGCCGCCCCTCTGTCCAGGCTACTACTCACCTCACTACTTCCACAGCGGTCCCTCTGCCCAGGCTACTACTCACCTCACTACATCCACAGCCCCCCCTCTGTCCAGGTTACTACTCACCTCCTCATAAAAACAAATCAGGTTAGTCTGACAACTTTTGTCCTTGGTAAACCCATGTTGGTTATCATTTATAATATTAATAGCAGAAGGACCCGGCTTGCACGGGTATATTTCATCTAATTCATTTTATGTTTTAGTGTGTTGTAAAAAGATATTAATAGTTTCCCCCATAACAGTGACCTTCACAGTGCCCGCCCCTTTAACATTGACCTCCACAATGGTTGCCCCTTTAAACATTGACCTCCACAGTGGCTGTCGCTTTAACATTGACCTCCACAGTGCCCACCCCTTTAACAGTGACCTCCATAGTGCCCACCCCTCTAACAGTGCCTGCCCCTTTACAGTGACCTCCACAGTGGCCGCCCCTTTAATATTGACCACCCCTTTGACAGTGACCTTCATAGTGCCCACCCCTTTAACAGTGACCTTCATAGTGGCCGCCTATTTTACATTGACCTCAACAGTACCCACCCCTTTAACAGTTACTTCCACATTGCCCGCCCCTTTAATAGTCACCTCCACAGTGTTTGCCACTTTAACAGTGACCTCCACAGTGCCCGCCCCTTTAATAGTCACCTCCACAGTGTTTGCCCCTTAACAGTGACCTTAAGAGTGTCCACCCTTTTAACATTGATCGCACCTTTAACAGTGACCTCCACAGTGCCCGCCCCTTTACTAGTGCTTGCCCCTTTAACAGTGACCTCCACAGTGCCTGCCCCTTTAATATTGACCACCCCTTAAACAGTGACCTCCACAGTGCACGCCCATTTAATACTGCCTGCCCCTTTAACAGTGACCTCCACAGGGCCCGGTCTAAAACCTTCCTGGACACCTGATGTACCTGTGTGGCAAATTTGGTGAAGATCGGTCTAGTCGTTTGGTCGCGCATAAAGAACGTCTAGACAGACAGAAACTGATTTTTATATATATACTAGCAGAAGGACCCGGCGTCGCACGGGTATATTTCATCTATTTCATTTTATGTTTCCGTGTGTCGTAAAAAGATATCAACAGTTTCCCCCATAACAGTGACCTCTACAGTGCCCGCCCCTTTAACAGTGATCTCCACAATGCCCGCCCCTTTAACATTGACCACCCTTTAATAGTTACCTCCACAGTGCCCACCCATTTTACATTGAACACCCCTTTAACAGTGACCTTCATAGTGTCCGCCCCTTTAACAGTGACTTCCACAGTACCCACCCCTTTAACAGTGAACTCCACAGTGCACGCCCCTTTAATATTGACCACTCCTTTAACAGTGACCTTAATTGTGACTGCTTCTTCAACAGTGACCTCCACAGTACCCGCCGCTTTAACAGTAATTTCCACAGCGCCCACCCCTTTTACAGTGACCTATGCAGTGCATGCCCCTTTAACAGTGACCTCCACAGTGCCTGCCCCTTCAACAGTGAATTTCACAGCGTCCGTCCGTTTAATAGTGGCCCCTGCCCCCCATGCATGTAGCAGTGTAGTTTTGCCGTCATATGTCATATGACTGAATATTTAATGACCTGCGAACTGCTAAAACCTGTGATCAGTTGTTATGGCAACCTGGAATAGGACCTGCGTGCTTCTATTGGCTAATAAAGGACATGTGACCGTGTAAATGGCAGTTCGGATTTAAGTGAGAGGCTTGCTGGCTTCTATTGGCTAATGCAGGTTATTTTTGGGGAATATCTCAGGAACGGTAAGTCCTACAGAGCTGAGACCCGGTCTAAAACCTTCCTGGACACCTGATGAACCTGTGTGCCAAATTTGGTGAAGATCGGTCTAGTCACTTGGTCGCGCATAAAGAACGTCCAGACAGATGTCTAGACAGACAGAAACTCATTTTTATATATATATACTAGCAGAAGTACTCAGCGTCACACGAGTATATTTCATCTATTTCATTTTATGTTTCCATGTGTCGTAAAAAGATATCAACAGTTTCCCCTATAACAGTGACCTCTACAGTACCCGCCCCTTTAAAAATGACCTCCACAGTGCCCGCCCCTTTAACAGTGATCTCCACCTTGCCTGTTCCTTTAACATTGACCTCCACAGTGGCTGCCCCTTTAACATTGACCTCCACAGTGGCTGCCCCTTTAACATTGAAGTCCACAGTGACCGCCCCTTTAACATTTACCTCCACAGTGCTCGCCACTTTAACAGTGACCACATCTTTAACAGTGACCTGCACAGTGCCTGCTCCTTTAACAGTGACCTCCACAGTGGCTGCCCCTTTAACAATGACCTCCACAGTGTCTGCCCCATTTACCAGTGACCTTCACAGTGCCCGCCCCTTTAACAGTTCCCACCCTTTTAACAGTGACCTTTATAGTGTCCGCCTCTTTAACAGTGAGTTCCACAGTGCCCGCCCCTTTAACATTGACCACCCCTTTAACAGTGACCTTCACAGTGTGTGCCTCTTTCACAGTGACTCCCACAGTGCCTGCCCCTTTAACATTGACCTCCACAGTGCCCGCCCCTTTAACAGTGACCTTTACAGTGCCCGCCCCTTTAACAGTGACTTCCACAGTGCCCGCCCCTTTAACAGAGACCTACACACAGTGCCTGCCCCTTTAGCAGTGACCTCCACAGGGTCTGCTCCTTTAACAGTGACCGCCCCTTTAACAGTGACCTCCACAGTGCCCACCCCTTTAGCAGTGACCTCCACAGGGCTGGCTCCTTTAACAATGACCGCCCCTTTAACAGTGACCTCCACAGTGCCCGCCCTTTTAACTGTGACCTTCACAGTTCCCACCCCTTTAACAGTGACCTGCACAGTACCTGCCCCTTTAACAGTGACCTCCACAGTGCCCGCCCCTTTAACAGTGACCTTTACAGTGCCCGCCCCTTTAACAGTGACTTCCACAGTGCCCGCCCCTTTAACAGAGACCTCCACAGTGCCTGCCCCTTTAGCAGTGACCTCCACAGGGTCTGCTCCTTTAACAGTGACCGCCCCTTTAACAGTGACCTCCACAGTGCTCGCCCCTTTAACAGTGACCTCCACAGTGCCCGCCCCTTTAGCAGTGACCTCCACAGGGCCGGCTCCTTTAACAATGACCGCCCCTTTAACAGTGACCTCCACAGTGCCCGCCCTTTTAACTGTGACCTTCACAGTTCCCACCCCTTTAACAGTGACCTGCACAGTACCTGCCCCTTTAACAGTGACCTCCACAGTGCCCGCCCCTTTAACATTGACTTCCCCTTTAACAGTGAACTCCACAGCGCCCGTCCATTTAATAGTGGCCCCTGCCCCCCATGCATGTAGCAGTGTAGTTTTGCCGTCATAAGTCATATGACTGAATGTTTAATGACCTGCGAACTGCTAAAACCTGTGATCAGTTGTTATGGCAACCTGGAGTTGGACTTGCGAGCTTCTATTGGCTAATAAGGGACATGTGACCATGTAAATGGCAGTTCGGATTTAAGTGAAAGGCTTGCAGGCTTCTATTGACTAATGCAGGTCTTTTGGGGGAATATCTCAGAAACGGTAAGTCCTAGAGAGCTGAGGCCCGGTCTAAAACCTTCCTGGACACCTGATGTACCTGTGTGCCAAATTTGGTGAAGATCGGTCTAGTCATTTGGTTGTGCATTAACCCCTTAAGGACCGAGGACGTACCGGTACGCCCTATTTCCCGAGTCCTTAAGGACCGAGGACGTACCGGTACGTCCTGACTTAAAATCTGCATTCCGGCGCCGCGGGGGTTAATCGGAACGGGACGCCGGCTGAAATCATTCAGCCGGCATCCCGTAACAATGCAGGGGGGGGTCATTTGACCCCCCCGTGTCGGCGATCGCAGCAAACCGCAGGTCAATTCAGACCTGCGGTTTGCTGCGCTTTTTGCAGTTTCTGATCCCCGCGGTCCCTGACCGCGGGGATCAGAAACTTCAGAGTGCCTAAAATCAATATTGCGCACCCCCCCCCTGCACCCCTGCATGATTTGATGGCGGCGGGTGGTGCAGGGGGGGTGTCGCAGGCAGTGGGGGCGTTGCGGGAGGCGGGCGGTGCGGCAGGCGGGATCGCGATCCCCCGCCCGCCTCCCATTGCATAATCGTTGGCGTCTAGTGGGTTATACCAGGGTGCCAGCACATTGCTGGCACCCTGGTATAAACGGCTGACATCGGTGATGCGATGTCAGCCGTTTAACCCTTTCCATGCAGCGGTCCGTACGGACCGCTGTATGGAAAAGGTTAACAGCGCAAGGAGCTCCCTCCCTCTCCGATCGGGGGGCTGCTGTGCCTTTGCAGCCCCCCGATGGGAGAGGGAGAGAGCCCCCAGAGAGCCCCCCGAAGCCCCGTCCTCACCCTTCCCCGTCTGCGAAGTTGTGACAGACGGGGAAGGTTCCCATGGCAACAGGACGCCTGCTCAGGCGTCCTGCTGTCCATGGTGCTGAACAGATCTGTGCTGAAAGCATAGATCTGTTCAGTGTAAGTAAAATACAGTGCAGAAACCTATATAGTTTCTGTACTGTATTTTACAGACATCAGACCCACTGGATCTTCAAGAACCAAGTGGGTCTGGGTCCAATTTTTTAAAAAAAAAGTGAAAAAAGTTAAGATAAAATAAAAAAACATTTATCACTGAATAAAAATAAAAATAAAAAAATACACTACACATATTAGGTATCGCCGCGTCCGTAACGACCTGATCTATAAAACGGTCATGTTACTTTCCCCGCACGGTGAACGCCATAAAAATAAAAAAATAAAAACTATGAGAAAATTGAAATTTTGCCCACCTTACTTCCCAAAAAAGGTAATAAAAGTGATCAAAAAAGTCGCATGTACGCCAAAATAGTACCAATAAAACCGTCATCTCATCCCGCAAAAAATGAGACCCTACTCAAGATAATCGCCCAAAAACTGAAAAAACTATGGCTCTTAGACTATGGAAACACTAAAACATGATTTTTTTTGTTTCAAAAATAAAATAATTGTGTAAAACTTTTATAAATAAAAATAAAGTATACATATTAGGTATCGCCGCGTCCGTATCGACCGGCTCTATAAAATTATCACATGACCTAACCCCTCAGGTGAGCACCGTAAAAAAAAAAGAAAAAAAAAGTGTAAAAAAAGCAATTTTTTGCCATCTTACGTCACAAAAAGTGTAATAGCAAGCGATCAAAAAGTCATATGCACCCCAAAATAGTGCCAATCAAACCGTCATCTCATCCCGCAAAAAATTAGACCCTACTCAAGATAATCGCCCAAAAACTGTAAAAACTATGGCTCTTAGACTATGGAGACACTAAACAATTTTTTGGTTTTAAAAATGAAGTTATTGTATAAAACTTACATAAATAAAAAAATTGTATACATATTAGGTATCGCCGCGTCCGTGACAACCTGCTCTATAAAATTACCACATGATCTAACCTGTCAGATGAATGTTGTAAATAACAAAAAAAAAACGTGCCAAAAAAGCTATTTCTTGTTACCTTGCCGCACAAAAAGTGTAATATAGAGCAACCAAAAATCATATGTACCCTAAACTAGTACCAACAATACTGCCACCCTATTCCGTACTTTCTAAAATGGGGTCACTTTTTTGGAGTTTCTACTCTAGGGGTGCATCAGGGGGCTTCAAATGGGACATGGTGTCAAAAAAACTGTCCAGCAAAATCTGCCTTCCAAAAACCGTATGGCATTCCTTTCCTTCTGTGCCCTGCCGTGTGCCCGTACAGCAGTTTACGACCACATATGGGGTGTTTCTGTAAACTACCGAATCAGGGCCATAAATAATGAGTTTTGTTTGGCTGTTAACCCTTGCTTTGTAACTGGAAAAAAAATATTAAAATGGAAAATCTGCCAAAAAAGTGAAATTTTGAAATTGTATCTCTATTTTCCATTAAATCTTGTGCAACACCTAAAGGGTTGACAAAGTTTGTAAAATCAGTTTTGAATACCTTGAGGGGTGTAGTTTCTTAGATGGGGTCACTTTTTTGGAGTTTCTACTCTAGGGGTGCATCAGGGGGGCTTCAAATGGGACATGGTGTCAAAAAAACTGTCCAGCAAAATCTGCCTTCCAAAAACCGTATGGCATTCCTTTCCTTCTGCGCCCTACTGTGTGCCCGTACAGCAATTTACGACCACATATGGGGTGTTTCTGTAAACTACAGAATCAGGGCCATAAATAATGAGTTTTGTTTGGCTGTTAACCCTTGCTTTGTAACTGGAAAAAAAATATTAAAATGGAAAATCTGCCAAAAAAGTGAAATTTTGAAATTGTATCTCTATTTTCCATTAAATCTTGTGCAACACCTAAAGGGTTGACAAAGTTTGTAAAATCAGTTTTGAATACCTTGAGGGGTGTAGTTTCTTAGATGGGGTCACTTTTTTGGAGTTTCTACTCTAGGGGTGCATCAGGGGGGCTTCAAATGGGACATGGTGTCAAAAAAACTGTCCAGCAAAATCTGGCTTCCAAAAACCATACGGCGCACCTTTCACTCTACGCCCCGCTGTGTGGCCGTACAGTAGTTTACGGCCACATTTGGGGTGTTTCTGTAAACAGCAGAGTCAGGGCAATAAAGATACAGTCTTGTTTGGCTGTTAACCCTTGCTTTGTTAGTGGAAAAAATGGGTTAAAATGGAAAATTAGGCAAAAAAATGAAATTCTCAAATTTCATCCCAATTTGCCAATAACTCTTGTGCAACACCTAAAGGGTTAACGAAGTTTGTAAAATCAGTTTTGAATACCTTGAGGGGTATAGTTTCTTAGATGGGGTCACTTTATGGAGTTTCTACTCTAGGGGTGCATCAGGGGGCTTCAAATGGGACATGGTGTCAAAAAAACTGTCCAGCAAAATCTGGCTTCCAAAAACCATACGGCGCACCTTTCACTCTACGCCCCGCTGTGTGGCCGTACAGTAGTTTACGGCCACATATTGGGTGTTTCTGTAAACAGCAGAGTCAGGGCAATAAAGATACAGTCTTGTTTGGCTGTTAACCCTTGCTTTGTTAGTGGAAAAAATGGGTTAAAATGGAAAATTAGGCAAAAAAATGAAATTCTCAAATTTCATCCCAATTTGCCAATAACACTTGTGCAACACCTAAAGGGTTAACGAAGTTTGTAAAATCAGTTTTGAATACCTTGAGGGGTATAGTTTCTTAGATGGGGTCACTTTATGGAGTTTCTACTCTAGGGGTGCATCAGGGGGCTTCAAATGGGACATGGTGTCAAAAAAACTGTCCAGCAAAATCTGGCTTCCAAAAACCATACGGCGCACCTTTCACTCTACGCCCCGCTGTGTGGCCGTACAGTAGTTTACGGCCACATATTGGGTGTTTCTGTAAACAGCAGAGTCAGGGCAATAAAGATACAGTCTTGTTTGGCTGTTAACCCTTGCTTTGTTAGTGGAAAAAATGGGTTAAAATGGAAAATTAGGCAAAAAAATGAAATTCTCAAATTTCATCCCAATTTGCCAATAACACTTGTGCAACACCTAAAGGGTTAACGGAGTTTGTAAAATCAGTTTTGAATACCTTGAGGGGTGTAGTTTATAGAATGGGGTAATTTTTGGGCGGTTTCTATTATGTAAGCCTCGCAAAGTGACTTCAGAGCTGTAGTGGTCCCTAAAAATTGGGTTTTTGTAAATTTCTGAAAAATTTCAAGATTTGCTTCTAAACTTCTAAGCCTTGTAACATCCCCAAAAAATAAAATATCATTCCCAAAATAATTCAAACATGAAGTAGACATATGGGGAATGTTAAGTCATCACAATTTTTGGGGGTATTACTATGTATTACAGAAGTAGAGAAACTGAAACTTTGAAATTTGCTAATTTTTCTAAATTTTTGGTAAATTAGGTATTTTATTATGCAAAAAAATTAATTTTTTTGACTTTATTTTACCAGTGTCATGAAGTACAATATGTGACGAAAAAACAATCTCAGAATGGCCTGGATAAGTCAAAGCGTTTTAAAGTTATCAGCACTTAAAGTGACACTGGTCAGATTTGCAAAAAATGGCCTGGTCCTTAAGGTGAAAATGAGCCCGGTCCTTAAGGGGTTAAGAACGTCCAGACAGACAGAAACTCATTTTTATATGGATAAGAGATTTATAGTCACATACTCCTGTAGATAGTCCCTTAAGAGTCCTTCAAACATTTTCCCCACAACAAAAGTTAAACTAACTGGTCTATAATTACCTGTGGAGGACCTTGACCCTTTTTGGAATATGGGCACCACGTTTGCCTTGCGCCAATCACTTGGCCCTGTACCAGTACCTAGAAGATCTTTAAAAATTATAAACAGGGGCACAGGAATGACTGAACTGAGCTTATTTAACTTCTCTTGGAACAAATCTACAGTTAGCCAATTGAGTATATCACTGGATGTACTAACAGCCCCAGCACCACAGATATCAGCTCCTTTCTCTTCTTTAATATAAACAGAGCTAAAAAAACATTTTTATAACTCTGCCTTTTCCTTATCTTTAGTAACTACCCCCCCCCCCCCTTTACCATTATTTAGGGAACCTACCTGCTTAGACCTTGGTTTTTTAGCAATTATATATTTAAATATTTTTTTATTTTGCCATCTGCTGTTTGTTTTGTGTTTTTGCAGTTTTTTTTCTCATTTTTACAGATTTTATTAAGCCCTTTGTAAACTTCAAACCCTACAGCTGACCCCTCAGATTAGTATTTTTTCTAAATGCCCTTTTTTCCCCCTCTTTTATTGCTCTTTTTACAGTAGCTGTAAGCCGTGGGGAGTTTAATTTTAGCTGTTTATACTCGTTACCTAAAGAAATACATTTTTTTGTGCAATTACTCAATGTGGATGTGAAGCTCTCCCATTTATCCTCAGTACTTTTATGTGACAGTAGCTGCCCACAGTCTATGCCCTGAAATGCTGCCCTCAACCCAGGGAAATTGGCCTTTTTAAAATTCAGTGTCTTTGCTCTTCCTGACAGAGTTTGCTTCTTATAGTGAAGTCGGACGAGGAAGCACCTCTCTGAGCAGGGTGTACTGGGGTGATGGCATCTTACAAAAAGAGACCGACTTGAACCAGTGATTTTGCGCCTGACCAGAATTTTCTTTTCCACAAGCATCCTTTGGGGGATTGGGCATCCGATCCCAAAGATACTCCTTCTGCGGCTGCATTCCTGGATCTTAAAGGTCTATATATATATCTATAAGTCTACAATAGAGTTGTGTCTATTACTAGCACAAAAAGCACCTTTTATCTTTTCAATCAATGTATTTTGTTTTGAACGTACTACCCTATTGTGCGCCCCCACCCCCTCTTTTTTGTTTCTCTATTCCTCTCGTGACCGAGTGGAATTTAGATTCGTCCGTGGTTTTTAAGACTAGAGAGTAAGCTAGGGACTGGGGGGGGCAACCTCAATATGGAACAAGGTGACCACTTCTTTAAGGCATTCCCAAGATATGAAAAACAGAAGTACAGAAAATCAGGGGTGGTAGCAATGCATTAACAATTTATATTGAGTTTCTTTTTAGGTGGAACAGAGGATCTGGCTGCCTGACTCCAGAGAATCGGCCATAGGGAAGGGGAAATCAGCTTGCCAATAGCAGCCACACATTGGGCCACATATGTTGGGAAGCCACATGTTGGGAAGCCACATCCCCAACAGGAGAAGAAAGAATTTGGTAAATCATGGGTAACCAGCGAAACATGTCGGGATGCAGGGTGCAAGAGTGTTTATGTGTTTGGGCTCAGTGGCAGTGAGGGAGCTCCATAATAGGAGTTAATTACAGCTAGTACAGGTAGAACTATTCCGATAGCTGCAAGCCGCAAAACAGGCTGCAGTTGGTATCGACACTATATAATTGCTGTGAGGTAACAGCAACAACACTGGGATATATAAAAAAAAAAGAGGGAGCGACCCACACCACTGTTAGTTTTAATCTGTCTTAGTTCTGGTGGCATTGACCTATAAGTGTATTTTAAAAGAAAATAATAAATAAAAGTAAATGTTTTAAAAGGTATAACAGCACATGACAAAAGACGTATATGGGTCCGGTTGGACCACCAGTTAGTTCACATTATTACAGCACTCCGCCCAGACTGCTCCAAAAAAAGGGTCAACATAAAGAGAAATTACATCGACCTTATGAATCTTAAGCGAAAACTGCAAAAGACGGAATCCAGTAGTCCCTGCAACTATTCAAAATAATGTCCTCTGCAAAGAAGAGAGAGGGAGGTAACAATAAAGAGTCATGGAGGTGACTTTTGAGGGTGGCATCATATAGGAGTTTTACGAGGAAAAGGCAGATGTTGACACTTGGGTTCGGGAGCCGTCTACGAAACTTGAGGCACTGATGGTTGTGTTGATCTTTCTAATCCAACAGATCCGGAACTAGAAGGTTTAAAATCTCACAGGAATGGAAAAGGTCAGAATGTTCATGGACGCGGGTGAACATCCCTCCTTCAGAGCTGTCACTGCGAAAGGAAAGCCCCGACAATATGGGATTTGATTCTCCTTCAAGGGGTAGAGGAGACACTTTTTCTGCAAAGTAACCCAGGACAGATCTGGAAATAGCTGTACATGCACACCTGCAAATTCAGTAGTCTTTAAATTCCTGGCTTTAGCCAGTGTGTCTTTCCCTGCAAAGTTTAACTTAAATAATTGGGCTTAAAGAAGCTGTAAAGACATATATAAGAAAGCGCATCATAGGTTAGTAGGTTCCAGATTAGAGTACAGGTGGATAGAATAAAAAATGGAGGCTCATCTTAGGTAATGCTAAGCATAGGCACAACACTATTGTAGACTTATTATGAACAGTTGTCCAGTCGCCGGGTTTGCAGCCGAAGCATCCGATTCTTCAAGAAGAGAAGCCAAGTATCTCCAAAGTCAGTGTAATAGCAATATAGTAGGACCGCAATTTAGCTGTAAGATCACCGGTCAGGACAGAGACAACCCCAGGGTGTTCCCATATTTGCATTATTTCTGACCAACTCATACATCATGAAATCTAATAAATATAAGAGCAAGATACATCCATTCATCTTTTATTGATGAAACCACCTAAAAATAATTAATACTGTATATACAGGTTACAAAATGCACATAGACATACAAATAATATACTAATGTCCTATGTGAAAAAATACCCTAAAAATAAAAAACCCACTCAGGGTACATGAATGTAGCTGTAGTTCAAATTGCGGATTAAATGAAACCTATTCCTCATTCGTAAGGATCTCTCTCAATTGACTCTGTGTTGATGTAATTTCTTGATCGAGCGAACATAGTATCTTAGCATCCAGACCCATAAATTGTAAGGAACTATTGGTACAAATTTCCTCCCATTTCTCTGTGAAACCTTCATCTGAGATAGGAAAGGATGGAAACACCTGGATACGCAAGCCTCTAGGGATGAGCTTCCATTGGACATAATTCTCCAAAAAAGCTTTATTCCACCATGTTTCCATCCTGCGGTGGAGCTGTGTTTTCAATGTGCCCTGAAGCTCATTCACATTTCTCCGAGTACCACAACCATCTGATGAATTCACATCTCTAAATACTTCCGCAAGAAGAGATTGCCGAGTACGTTCTCTTGCCTTCAAATCCATGGGATCCGTAACCAAAGAATCTGTGGAAACCACAGCAACCATAAATATTAATATATACAGGTTACAAAATACACATAGACATACAAATAATATACTAATGTCCTATGTGAAAAAAAGACCCTTAAAATAAAAAACCTACTCAGTGTACATGAATACACCTATACCGAATATGAGACTAAACGGGTATAACATCAAAAAAATAAAATATTCTTTATTAAATACAAGTTACATATATAAAGAAGAGAACATGATAAAAAAGTGGCCTACACCTGAGGAGGTATAACAACGTGTACATGTAGAGGAAAAAGAAGGAGGGAACAGAAATGATAAATAAGTCATCTGGCCCAATGCTGTGCATACATCTGTGTCCACAGTTAATATGTGCATATATATATATATACAGTGCTGCCCATAATTATTCATACCCCTGGCAAATTTTTACTTAAAGTTACTTTTATTTAAGCAGCAAGTAATTTTTGGATGGGAAATGACATCGGTGTCTCCCAAAAGACGATGTACAAGAGGCATTATTGTGGGCAAAAATATTTTTTTTAGCTTTTATTTACATTTGAGCAAAAAATACAAGATGTTCCGCACTGTGGAAGATCTCAGAGGACGTGGTCGGAAGCCAAAAGTGTCACCTGTGCTGCCAGGAGGATAGTTAGAGAGGTGACAAAGAAGAATCCAAAGATCACCACCAAGGCCATCCTGGTGAATCTGGGCTCTGCTGGTGGCAATGTCTTAACGCAGACAATCCAACGGACACTGCACTCTGCTGGGTTCCACGGATGCAGAACAAGGAGGACGCCACTTTTCCAGATAAGACACACAAAAGCTTGTTTGGCCTTTGCAAAAGCTCATCTGGACAAAGAAGAAGACTTCTGGTCTTCTGTGTTGTGGTCACATGAAACAAAAATTGAATTGTTTGGTCACAATGATGTTTCCTTCATTTGGCGTAAAAAAGGAGAAGCCTTCAACCCAAAAAACACCATCCCCACTGTCAAACATGGTGGTGGGAACCTAATGCTTTGGGGGTGTTTTTCAGCCAATGAAGCAGGGAACCTAATCACAGTAAACGGCACCATGAAAAAAGAGCAATACATGAGGATTCTCAACTACAACATCAGGCCGTCTGCAGAGAAACGTGGCCTTGGGCACCAGTGGACATTTCAGCATGACAATGACCCAAAACACACAGCAAAAGTGGTAAAGAAATGGTTGGCAGACAACAACATTAACGTCTTGGAGAGGCCCAGCCAGAGTCCAGACTGGAATCCAACTGAGAATCTGTGGAGGAGCTAAAGATCAGGGTGATGCAAGAAGACCCTCAACCTGAAAGATGTGGAGCTCATTGCTAAAGATGAATGGGCAAAAATACCTGTGGAGACCTGCAAAAAGCTGGTCTGCGATTATAGGAAGCGTCTGATCGCTGTAATAGCCGATAAAGGATTTTCTATTGATTATTGAGAAGGGTAGGAATAATTTTGGACTGGACACTTTTTGCTCAAATGTAAATAAAAGCTGAGAAATGTTTTTTTCCACAATAATGCATCTTGTACATCGTCTTATTATATTTTGGGAGACACCGATGTCATTTACCGTCAAAAAATTACTTGCTGGTTGAATAAAAGTAACTTTAAGTCAAAATTTGCCAGGGGTATGAATAATTATGGGCAGCACTGTATGTATATATATATACGTACATAAAACACCTAGCAGGTATAAAGTGCATATAATAAGTTAAATCTTTATATCAACAGATAGTCGCCCATAGCACAGTAATAGGGCTATCATAATAGCCTAAATATATATATATATAGAAGAAAACAAAATATTAAGGGCCAGGACTAAAATAATGTATATCAAGTCTGTAAACAATCACAACACTTAACCTCCCAGTAATACATAGTCTAATCCAGGGTATTGTTTCTCAGAGAAAAGGTGGTGGAACTCACCTTCCCCCCTCCCCTGGCCACGCCCCTACCCACCCCTAGGACCGCCCCCTAAAACCACCCCTTTAGAGAACAGGGATGCAAGTAAAATTTGGGGGGTCACGCGCTGCAGGACGGCATTGCACACCGAAGTGACTGAACTCATGCCCACGCAGCCCACAAGTAGCGGAACAATTACTAGAGGGGTGGGGATGGGGAATAGCCAAATTAAAAAATATTTTGAACCAAAAGGTGTGCTTTTGGTGGGTTTTGAACTAATCGTGGTCTGTGGATGGCACTGTTATGGGGGCTCTGTGGATGGCACTGTTATGGGGGCTCTGTGGATGGCACTGTTGTGGGGATCTGTGGATGACACTGTTGTGGGGGGGGATCTGTGGGTGACACATATATAGCACCTTATGCTATATATGTGTCATCCACAGATCCCCCCATAACAGTGTCCCTGTGAGGTAATGATCCCCAATACAGAGTCTGGGGGCCGGCATCTGGTGTTGTAATGGCAGCGGGGCCCGTTGCAGTCACTGTATTCTATTACACCGGGCCCCGCTCACTGTAATATTGAGGCATTAATGTAGGCAATAGGCATTTTAAACAAGAGAAATCCTCTGCGATCCTCTCTGTACTCACAAACTCAGTAGCAGGCAGGCTACGCGGCAGCGCAACTCACTGATGTCACGCGCCTGCTCCTCCCACTTTATGAATGAAGCAGGCGGAGCAGGCGCGTGACGTCAGTGAGTTGCGCTGCCGCCCTGCCTGCCTGCTACACAGTTTGTTTAGTACAGAGAGGATCGCAGAGGATTTTTCTTGTTCACATATCTTACTACTGGGTTAGTTTGCGGCGGCGGGCGGACGCCCATTAGGGGGGGCGGGGCGAGTCGGAGAAAATAGGTGGCGTAACGCCGGTCCGGGGTGTTCCGCCAGAAAAAAAGGCCTGGTACCCATTATATTAGGGATATCCACCTCAGGAGAGCCTCGTACCCCGACGTGCGTTTCGGCGATGCCTTCTTCTGGGGGTGCAGCTCTCCTTGTAAGTGTGCTCCTTTTAAAATACCCAGCTCACCTGCATCCAATGTCATAATGTCATAATAGCATTTTTTTCGTTAGTCACATGGTCGCCCCTCCTCTCGTTGTCATGGAGAAAATGTACAACAACTTGGGCACCAGACGAGCTCCTTGCCAGGCGAGTCACGTGATTGCTGTAGTCACGATCACCTGACACTACAGCGCGATCACCTGACTTGTTGTCATGGTGATCGACGCTGCAGCGTCGGGTAGGGACAACACAGAGTGTTATCAGAAATAAGAAGTGATACCAGGAAATGGCCTATAGAAAGGATCCCTGTATATTATTTAGGATGTTTAGTCGAAATTGGGCTATACTGATAAAATGTATATTAAGGGTAATCGATTATGTGTAAAAGATGGTAATTGAAATAAATGTAAAAAAAAAAATGATTTTTCACTATTTTTAAAAGGGTTTCTGATAAAGGTAAATACTGTTATAGCAGTGAGGGGAGATTCTGTTGTAGCGTGATAAAAATGAAGATAAAAAAATATAATAAAATAAAAATGAAGATAATAAATAGTAATTCTTAATGGCCTAATGTTTAATGCAAGGTGATATCTGGTATGTAATAAAACATTAGACGTAGAAAAAAGGGGGGCGTATCACATAATAAAAGAAAAGCAGAAAAAGCCTTAGTTGATGAGATGTATTACATTTGGAGGGATTCAGAGGTTGATCTCGAATGCTTCATTTAGAGTCTATTCGGATTATAGATCCAATACATCTCGCGGCGTCTTATACATTGTAAATTCTTGCTCTGATGTTCTGGTATTAGTTCAATGGGGGTAATTTTGAAACCTAAAAAACTACCCCCATGATAGTTTACAGCGTGTCTGGAAACGCTATGTGTTTGCCCAACATATTGTAGGCCACATGGGCATTCTAAAACATGGACCAAGTAGGTGGAATTGCAATCCAAAGACCAGGATATTGAGAGCGTTTCACCGTCTCTTTTGTGTGTAAAAAATAGTTGTTTGGCAAATAGCAGCGGCATCTAGATTGTCCACATTTTTACTGCCTTGTTTATATAGGCTACCCGCATATATGTGTTTATTTTGACTGCACTTTTTATTTCACTAAAATATTCTGAAAGGGAACCTGTCACCTCCAAAAGTGATATAAATCTGCCAGCATTACCTTATAGCGGCCCCCAGTCTGTTATTGATCATGTGTGTGAGCGAGAAATTCGATAATCCATACTTGAGTAAAACGTTTTTTTAATCTCCATGAACGCTCTGTTTCCTGTGAGCTTGAAGTCAAGGGGGCAGCGTCCTCCTTGCTTCAAATCAAGCAAAGCCCGCCTCTTACCCGCCTCTTACCCGCCTCTTACCCGCCTATTACCCGCCCCCTCTTGACTGTGATTTACATATTTTCTATTCCTTGGGATCGCGCAAGTCTGGCGCCTGCGCGGTGCGCCCCTTGTGACTGCACGATCTGGTATCGGCCTCCCGCAGTCAGCCGGGCATAATTTTCTCACTGCGCATGTGCCGGCTAGATGCGGCGCGCGCCGGCAAGAATCAGCATGCGAGCTCGCGCCGCAGAGGTATATTCACAGCGGAAGCGTGATCACTGGCTTGAGTTTATTTACATTTAGTCAATGACTACTAATGGCCTCATCTTGCCATGTGTTTTACTTACACCCTTTTATTATTATTCCATCTTCCTATCTCATTAGTGACGTGCGTTCTTCCTATCTCGCGCTACTTACCTCCACGTCACTATAGAAGGAGGAGCAAAGTAGGAAGATTCCCAATGGGCCAGCACCTACCTTGCAGAACGGCTGTAAGAGAGAATGTGATTGGCCGCAAGTCATGACGCCGACCCTAGGAGTTGATAAAGAGTTCTCGCCACGCCTACACATTGCACGCTGCCCGATCCCCTGAAGACGCCAGGTTAGCTGGCGAAACATGTCGGGGGGCAGTGCATAAGACGATTTTAATACGGAGGTGAAACCTATCAGAGTGGGTTACAAATTAAGTAAATAGATACATCCACCCAGGGAAAAATCTGGAGCCAGCGCGCGGCTAGCAGCCTAAGAGGTGTCATATCGAAATACAAGCATCACAGATAGGAGATCACCCTGAAGTTTTTAACCCTTGATGGTCAATTAGGGAATTATTAGGATAATAAGAAAAGTTACGTTTTAAGGGTGTAAGTAAAACACATGGCAATTAGTAGTCATTGACTAAATGTAAATAAATATTAAAGCCTCCACGTGTGTTAGGTTCCATATGTAAAAGATTATCACTGGCTTGAGTTCTCCTGCAGCCAGTGATCACGCTCGCGCTGTGAATATACCTCGCCGGCAGGAGCGCGCACGCTGATTCGTGCCGGAGCGTGCGTGCACACGCCGAATCTAGCCGACGCATGCGCAGTGAGAAAAATATGCCGCGCTGACTGCGGGAGCCTGAGACCACAAGAGGCGCACCGCGCAGGCGCCAGACTTGCTCGATCTCAAGGAATAGAAAATATATAAATCACAGTCAAGAGGGGACGGGTAAGAGGCGGGTAAGAGGCAGGCTTTGCTTGATTTGAAGCAAGGAGGTCGCTGCCCCCTTGACTTCAAGCTCACAGGAAACAGAGCGCTCATGGAGATTAAAAAAGAGTTTTTCTCAAGTATGGATTATCGAATTTCTGTCTCACACACATGATCAATAACAGACTGGGGGCTGCTATAAGGTAATGCTGGCAGTTTTATATCACTTTTGGAGGTGACAGGTTCCCTTTAAGGGTGCGGGCCCTTCTATAGGTAAGCTGGGGTGCTCTCGGGATGATTTGACTTAAAATAGGGTCTTTTTTTTAGTAAGTGCCAATGTTTATTTACGATAGATATCACCAAACTTTGGTTCTGATTGTAAGTCGTAATAAAATTCAGTGATTGCATAGTCTCTTTAGGAGTTGTTCTGGATTTGGGCAGCAGGCACTCAAGTTGTGTGAGTCACAATGCTAGTTTTTTTCGCTTGGGTGATGATTTATCCTCCGCAGCAGAGGTGACTCTTGGTCTTCCTTTCCTGGGGCGGTCCGCATGTGAGCCAGTTTCTTTGTAGCGCTTGATGGTTTTTGTGACTGCACTTGGGGACACTTTCAAAGTTTTCCCAATTTTTCGGACTGACTGACCTTAATTTCTTAAAGTAATGATGGCCACTCGTTTTTCTTTACTTAGCTGCTTTTTTCTTGCCATAATACAAATTCTAACAGTCTATTCAGTAGGACTATCAGCTGTGTATCCACCTGACTTCTCCACAACGCAACTGATGGTCCCAACCCCATTTATAAGGCAAGAAATCCCACTTATTAAACCTGACAGGGCACACCTGTGAAGTGAAGACCATTTCAGGTGACTACCTCTTGAAGCTCATCAAGAGAATGCCAAGAGTGTGCAAAGCAGTAATCAAAGCAAAAGGTGGCTACTTTGACGAACCTAGAATATGACATATTTTCAGTTGTTTCACACTTTTTTGTTATGTATATAATTCCACATGTGTTAATTTATAGTTTTGATGCCTTCAGTGTGAATCTACAATTTTCATAGTCATGAAAATAAAGAAAACTCTTTGAATGAGAAGGTGTGTCCAAACTTTTGGTCTGTACTGTAGATAAATGCAGAAATAACATCTTTATTAATAAATACAACAATGAGTAAAAAATGCAGGGAGTGGAATAAACAGGCAAACCCCATAGCAGAGGTAATATGTGGTAATAAATATTTCATAGGTATATAACCATAACTTGAGACATATTGTATCACCAGTTAATCCAACACAGAAAGTACTGATCAATGAAGTAAAATACAGTAGCGTGGGGATACCAGGTATTGATAGTGGGGTGACAATGAGCAGAAATCATCTACCCCATAAATGGATCATCCCTTATCCCAGGAAAAATTTCCCTCTGCAACTCAATGTGAACAGCAAATTCACTGTGTGAAAAACTGGGTCTAGCAGGGTTTATGTGGTGGCATGGCCGACACCCAACACAGCCGACAACCAACCAGACCCTGAGCATAAATACAAGAGGTAAAATACCTGTAATAATAAATACCAACCAGTTTGGGGAGAGCCTAAAGCCCGACGTACGTTTCACACCCTCTGGAAGAAGGAAGAAGGTTGTCCGCCTTATTTATATTAATGATCTATCCTCAGGATAGGTCATCAATATCACATCGGTGGAGGGCCGACTCTGGGCACCCCCACCGATCAGCTGTTTGAAGAGAAGGCCGCGATCGTGCAAGCGCTGCCTTCTCCGCTTTGTTTACCTGCTTGCTGTCACAACTGCAGCGGTGAGCATTCATTTCTATGGGGCGGTTCCTTCACTTCAATTGAGCTGGGGTGGCGGGTGTCCTCAGGATAGGTCGTAAATCTAAATAAAGCAGACAACCCCTTTAAATTACGTCTCCAAATGTCTGCTCCTTCTGCCAAGCACAGTAAGTCCAGTCACGCCTCCAGTTTAATGCAAGTGAACCTAGGGCGTGGGCCTAAGCCGGAAACAGACAGATAAGTCTGCGTCCAGATAGCAAGAAGCCCTACTAGCTCCAGCAGATGGAGTATAGCGTGGAAAGGTGGTATCCTGAATTAAAATGGAATACATAAGAAGACTACTTTGAGCGATCATTGACTTTCTCCTCAGCTGGGACATGTGTATTACTGGCCTCCAGATCTGCTGCTTCCCCACCGACAGCTTTGTCTCATGAAAAGACACCTTTAGCTATGTTTACTTCTGAGGGATCATCTTCATGCCATGTTCAGGTTGCAGAAGAGGTTGGAGGAATTTGACCAGAACATGCCTGGTGTTAGAAGACTTGTCAGACAGAAGGGGTGAACTATCTGCTGACACATTCTCTGGTCTGTAGTTCTGGACTGCAGAGAAGGTGAAGGATCATCATGACTTCCACTAAAGCTGTGAGTTTGGCTTCATCCTCCTGGAGAGAACTTGTTGACCAGTGTGCCTTGAAACACACATATCCCCCGAAACACCTGCACAAGCTGTACATTGGAGAGAAGGTTGAATATACCCTAACTCCTAGCTCCCTGTGGGCCCTGTGCTATAGGAGTTACCTGGCTGGAGCAGTTTAGGTCTTTTCTACCAAAATTGTGGAATGACCCGCATGGTGGTATGCAAGTACAACATTTCTCATTTTGGTCCTATTGGCCACGAACCCTTTACCCATTGCTTATTGAAAATGCCACCAACCGGCTGCTGCCTGGTCCCCCGACTGCAGCTGACTCTGAACCGTCTACCAAAAGTGAATAGGCCGTTCAGGCCAGCCTCCGACCCCCACAAGTAAAATAGAGCCGTGGAGCAAGTTAATTAGCGACTCCTCATGTTAATGTTGGGATGGTAGTTTCCAAAGCCACGCAGGAGCCTATTCCACATGAACTCCATATGGATTCCACCCTGTATTTCACTTTTACAATCTCAGTTGTGCCTGTTGCACCAATTTTCCCTTCCCAAGTTAAATACAAGCCTGATTCGTGCAACATTTAAAGACTTGTGCCCAGGGGAGAACTTTTTAAACCCTAAAGACCTCTATGTTCCTTCCTATGTAACATTTAATACTCATGCCCAGAGATTAGATTTTAATTCAAGTGCTCTTTTAATTGCAACGACCATGTTAAGTACCCAGATAGAGACTTTATGGGGGAGATTTATCAAAACTAGTATAAAGAAAAACTGGCTTAGCTGCCTAAAGCAACAAATCAGATTCCACTTTTTATTTTTTAACGGAGCTCTGAAAAATGAAAGGTGGAATCTGGTTGATATTGGCAACTAGGCCAGTGTTCCTACACCAGTTTTGATAACTATCCCCCTACATGTCTAAGTCTACGGTGATCAATTACACCTAGGGATGCCCAGGGATGGATGTCCCCCTGTGAATTGCTGCACTTTTAATAGACTTTGCAGGACTGAGCCTTAAGAAAAATGTAGCCCCTATGTCTCATCCAATCTTCAAATCAGAGAATTGTTTTGATCTTTAGTTCACTGACCTCTGTCTCACAAAAAGGAAGCTATGCCTGCAATGTAAAGAGATAAAAAACCTGTTCGATTCATGCATCTCTAGTCTCTAGGATTTATGTCATGTTAAAAGATCTAAAGAATGTGAGACAGAGGAGGGAACCAGATATAGTGGAGGAAAGCAAAGATAGTGGATGGTACCAGAGGTATTGGAGGACACCAGAGATACAGGAGCACAAGAGGTAGTGAGGACACCCAAGGCAGTTGAGGCACCAGCGACAGTGGGGACATCAGAGATAGAGATCATTAGAGATAATTTGAGATGAGTGAATTTCTAAAAAATTTGATTTGGTCGGAAGTAACATCATGTAACATTTGGCGGAAGTAACATCACGTAACCATAGTGATAGAATAAACAATTAGAAACCGGAAACAACTGAAGAGAGGATCCCAGCCGCAATAATCACCCAAATAACTATATATATTTAAATACTACACATTTCTTTGTAGCAATAGCAAAGCTAAATAATATTGCACAATTATGATAATGCCGCTGGGATGTCTTCAGGTTTTCTAAAGGCAAAAAACAAAAAGAGAAAAGTATATTAATTTACAGCAAATGGTACATGTTTTTGTATACAAAAGAAAAACAATTATAACTAATGTACAAAATATATTGGAGTCTGGAGATTTACAAGAAACTATGGAGATCGTACTCCCGGTTCAAGCCTTTGGGCTCCAATGTTTGTAAAGTGTGAATCCAATAGGATTCACGCTTCTTCAACATCTTAACCCTATCACCACCTCTGCGGGGTTGTGGCACATGTTCAATAATCTGGAAACAAAGCTGCGAAATATTGTGGTTAAAGCGATCAAAGTGGTGTGGGATAGGTAGAAGCAGATTCTTTTTTCGTATGGTCGATTTATGTTTAGAGAAGCGATCCTTCATACGCATGGAGGTCTCGCCTATGTATAATAAACCACACGGACACTTCAATAAATATACAACAAAATTGCTGTTGCATGTATAGAATCCCTGAATGGGAAATTGTTTCCCTGTGTGCGGATGTGAAAAATGTTCACCTTTAATTACACTTGAACAGTGTATACATCCTAGACAAGGGAAAGTGACCTTTTTTGGTGTAGATAAAGTACTTTGTCGTTTTTCCGTATGAATACTGCCTATATCAGCCCGCACCACCATGTCGCGTATATTTTTGTTACGTTTATAACAAATAAGTGGACGACTCTGGAACTCCTCAACAGAGGGATATGCCCTAGATAGGATATTCCAATGTCGGTTGAAAATTAATCTGCATTTATGGATCCAAGGATGAAATTTCGAAACAAAAGGAATACGTGATTTTTTAATGGTTTTATCGCATGCAAGGATGGCCTTATTCCTCTCCTGACTGAGTAGTGAAGTGGGGTAACCGCGATGTTTAAACCTATCACTCATCTCACTGAGGCGAGTGTCCTCAGTCCCAGCATCAGAGACGATTCTACGAATCCTCTGGAACTGGGAGTGGGGTAAAGCTTTTTTGACCGTAGGAGGGTGGTTGCTCGAATAATGTAGAAGAGAATTTCTATCAGTACTTTTAATATGCAAATCAGTTTCTATTGATCCATCTTTCCCTTTAATGACAACAGTATCCAAGAAACGAATCCCCTTGGCATCATAATGTGCAGTAAACTGCAATTCACTCCACACAGAATTCAAATGATCCGAAAACTCAAGAAGGGTCCGAATGCCGCCACGCCACACACAAAAGGGTCTGAGGCTGAGAAACAAGCCATTGAGGATCTTATGCAGGACAACACTTTGATCCTTAAACCTGCGGATAAAGGGGGTGTCCTTGTCCTTATGGACAAGGAGTATTATACCTCTGAAATTTTGGGGCAATTGGCTAATACCGAGGTTTATCAACCGCTACCAGGGGATCCTGTATATGCCATTAAAAATAAGCTTTGTACTATAGTGGGTATATACTTGCATGATAAGACCATAGATCCCAAATTGGGCGAATATTTAAAAATCATCATCCTGTTACGCCGGTATTCTACACACTTCCTAAGGTTCATAAGTCCCTTACTCAGCCCCCTGGTCGACAAATTGTGGCTTTGACCAACTCTATTTTGTCCCCTCCAGCTATTCTGCTTGATAAGGTTTTGACACCTTTGACTAAAATTATGCCTTCTTTTCTTCTTGATACCAATCAATTTCTTAATGAAATTAGGACATTGGCGTTACAGGACGATGACTTGTTGGTAACCTTTGACGTATGTTCTTTATATACTTCCATCACTCATTCTAAAGGTATACGGGCTGTTGAATGGCTGTTATCCCTCTCCACTTACACTGCATGTGAAAAAAACTTTTTTGGGGGTTTATTGTAAATTATTTTGTATTATTTTTATTTTCCAGGATACATTTTATAAACAGTGTTGTGGCACCGCGATGGGTTCGAATGCCGCACCGCCGTACGCAAACACATACATGTCATGGTTTGAATATTTATTCCAATGAATTATTTAAACTACATTGTATCTTCTGGCGAAGATTTGTCGATGATGTGTTTTGTGTGTGGCGTGGTGGCATTCGGACCCTTCTTGAGTTTTCGGATCATTTGAATTCTGTGTGGAGTGAATTGCAGTTTACTGCACATTATGATGCCAAGGGGATTCGTTTCTTGGATACTGTTGTCATTAAAGGGAAAGATGGATCAATAGAAACTGATTTGCATATTAAAAGTACTGATAGAAATTCTCTTCTACATTATTCGAGGAACCACCCTCCTACGGTCAAAAAAGCTTTACCCCACTCCCAGTTCCAGAGGATTCGTAGGATCGTCTCTGATGCTGGGACTGAGGAAACTCGCCTCAGTGAGATGAGTGATAGGTTTAAACATCGCGGTTACCCCACTTCACTACTCAATCAGGAGAGGAATAAGGCCATCCTTGCATGCGATAAAACCATAAAAAAATCACGTATTCCTTTTGTTTCGAAATTTCATCCTTGGATCCATAAATGCAGATTAATTTTCAACCGACATTGGAATATCCTATCTAGGGCATATCCCTCTGTTGAGGAGTTCCAGAGTCGTCCACTTATTTGTTATAAACGTAACAAAAACATACGCGACACGGTGGTGCGGGCTGATATAGGCAGTATTCAAATGGAAAAACGTCAAAGTACTTTATCTACACCAAAAAAGGTCACTTTCCCTTGTCTAGGATGTATACACTGTTCAAGTGTAATTAAAGGTGAACATTTTTCACATCCGCACACAGGGAAACAATTTCCCATTCAGGGATTCTATACATGCAACAGCAATTTTGTTGTATATTTATTGAAGTGTCCGTGTGGTTTATTATACATAGGCGAGACCTCCATGCGTATGAAGGATCGCTTCTCTAAACATAAATCGACCATACGAAAAAAGAATCTGCTTCTACCTATCCCACACCACTTTGATCGCTTTAACCACAATATTTCGCAGCTTTGTTTCCAGATTATTGAACATGTGCCACAACCCCGCAGAGGTGGTGATAGGGTTAAGATGTTGAAGAAGCGTGAATCCTATTGGATTCACACTTTACAAACATTGGAGCCCAAAGGCTTGAACCGGGAGTACGATCTCCATAGTTTCTTGTAAATCTCCAGACTCCAATATATTTTGTACATTAGTTATAATTGTTTTTCTTTTGTATACAAAAACATGTACCATTTGCTGTAAATTAATATACTTTTCTCTTTTTGTTTTTTGCCTTTAGAAAACCTGAAGACATCCCAGCGGCATTATCATAATTGTGCAATATTATTTAGCTTTGCTATTGCTACAAAGAAATGAATAGTATTTAAATATATATAGTTATTTGGGTGATTATTGCGGCTGGGATCCTCTCTTCAGTTGTTTCCGGTTTCTAATTGTTTATTCTATCACTATGGTTACGTGATGTTACTTCCGCCTTGGCGGTCTATTTAAATGCCGTGTGTTCACTATGCTTGTATATCACATCCTATCTATACGTTTGAGAAAGGCTCCTGATGTGAGTCGAAACGCGTCACAGATTATTAAATGTAACAATAAAGACATAATCTTTCTTTCAAGAATACAGTAAGTGCTGGTCTTTCTTTATTATAGAGTGGAGAGGGGGTCAGCAGTAAGTGTGTGTTGACGTCACTGATTATTTTGCCCTTCCTCTGATCCATCAGAACAATAACCCCCAAAAAAGGGATCCTGTCTGTTGAGCATCCGTCTTTACTCGGTCAGCATTTGGTCAGTAATCCATCAGTATTGCTAAGGCCCAAAAAAAAAAACAGGAGTGGATCCAGAACAGAGATGACACGTGAGTAGAATATTTTAATGTCTTCTGTGTTTTGTACCCACTCCTGCTTTTGGCTACCAAATCATAAGCTGCTACATGGAGAGGATCCGTTGTGTGTCTCATTTTTCCTTCCTTCTGACAGATCAGAAGAAGGGTCAAATAAATGGTGATGTCATCCAGGGCAAAAAAGCAAAATAGTGGCCCAATCATGGAGTGGTGAGATAGCAGCAGCAGCATAAGAAGACCACAGAGTGGCCCAATGACAGAGTCTGGAGGTGGTGACAGCATCAGGAGGAGGCCACAGACTGGCACAATGACAGTGTGGAGGTGGCAGCAGCATGAGGAGGCCATAGAGTGGCACAATGACAGTGTGGAGGTGATAGCAGCTTGAGGAGACCACAGATTCTTAAGGTGGCAGCAACATGAGGAAACCACAGAGTGGTTAGGTGGAAGCATCATGAGTAGACCACAGAGTTGCCCAGTGACAGAGTGTTGAGCTGGCAGCAGCATAAGGAGACCACAGAGTTGGGAGGTGGCAGCAGTATGAGAAGACCACAGAGTGGTAAGGTGGCAACAGCATGAGGAGACCACAGAGTGGCCCAATGACAGTGTGGAGGTGACAGCAGCATTAGGAGACCACAGAGTTTTAAGGTGGCAACAACATGAGGAAACCACAGAGTGGTTAGGTGGAAGCAGCATGAGTAGACCACAGAGTGGCCCAGTGACATATTGGTGAGCTGGCAGCAGCATAAGGAGATCACAGAGTGGGGAGGTGGCAGCAGCGTAAGGAGACCACAGAGTGGTAAGGTGGCAAGAGCATGAGGAGACCACAGAGTGGCCCAATGACAGAGTGGGGAGGTGGCAGCAGCATGAGGAGACCACAGAGTGGTGAGGTGGCAGCAGAATGAGGAGACCACCTAGTGGCGCAGTGACATAGTGGTGAGGTGGCAGCAGCATGAGGAGACCACAGAGTGGTGAGGTGGCTAAAGACATCCTAAAGCTTCAAGAACTTAGTGATCTTCTGCTAGAGCTTCAACTAGCTAAAGTTGACACCCACCTACCCGGTCTTAGTTACCTTGACACCCCTCATGGCATCAACCCTATGGTCGTTAAGCTACCAAATGGCATCCAAGAAAAATGGGTTAGTCAAGGATTACTTACAAGAAAAGGTATGGAGTAGCCTTTCCTCCCTTTTCCTACTTTTGTACCTTCATAAAGGAAATTGCGGACTCTAAGAATGACCCAAGTTTCTTCTACGGTGACTGTGACCCTCTTAGTCCACCTTCTCCAGAACTTGCAAACACTCGCATAACGCACAGAGACCGCAGGGGTCCAGTGTCAGTGAAAAGGACTGATGTTCAACCTGCACCTGGTACGGTTCTTCCGAAGACTGAACAAAACAAGAAACTTGAGGATCCGAATCGCCAATGTCCCATATATAACAAGCCACACCCACTTAAGAAGTGCATCTTTTTCAGAAAGAAACCTCTACAGGAACGCAAGGAACTTTTAAAGGAATTTGGAGTTTGTTTCAGATGTTGTGCTTCCACAGAACACCTGGCAAAAGACTGTAAGGCCATCATTAAGTGCATAGAATGCGGTAGCGACAACCACGTGCAAACCCTTCATCTGTACCAACACAGCACTACTCCATCCACTGACATTCCCCCCAGGGCAAAGCTTGGCGGGGAGCACGCTGAACAAACAGCAACCTCCACCCACTGTTCTCAACATGTACTAAAGTCTGTGGGGAAGGACTTTGTGGGAAATCCTGCGCTAAGTTATGCTTTGTTTGCGTATACGCAAAGAGCAAACCTGAAAGGGCCGTAAGACTGTATACCATTCTCGACGACCAATATAACCTATCTCTCGCAAGTACAGGGTTCTTTGATCTCTTAGGCATAGCAGGAGGTGCTCTACCTTATACCCTAGGTACTTGTGCAGGGATTACAGAAGTCTGGGGTAGAAGAGCCAGTGACCTTGTAGTTACTCTTCTCAACGGCAAATTGGAAATACCCTTGCCTACTATCATTGAGTGCAATCAGATCCCAACTAACAAGGATGAGATTCCCACTCCTGAAGCTGCCTTGCACCCTACTCACTTGAAAGACATAGCTGATCAAATACCTGCCTTTGATGAGAATGCTGATATCCTGTTGCTACTCGGGAGAGACATCCTAAGGGTGCACAAGGTGCGCCATCAAATCAGCGGCCCACATGATTCACCTTACGCCCAGCGTCTGGATCTAGGCTGGGTCATTACTGGCAATGTCTGTCGTAGCAACGCCAGGAAACCTCTCTCGGTTTCTTCCTTTAAAACTCATGCCCTGCCCAATAGACGCACTGCATGCTTTCCAAGAGAACAACATCACTATTGTGTGAAAGAAAGACTGTGTGTCAAAGGTAAGCCAGAGCGCATCATACTCGATGATAGTAAAGCATTTATCTTTCGGGATGACAACATTGGTAACACAGTGTCTGAAGTAACCACAAAAGACAATGAGTGAGCAGCCACAATGGAAGACAAGGAATTCTTCAGAACCATGAGTAAAGAGTTCTATCAAGATAATTCTAACAGCTGGGTGGCACCGCTACCATTCCGCACTCCAAGGAAGAGAATTCCAAATAATAGACCACACGGCAGATTCACGGTTCATCTCTTTAGAGCGCAACCTGAACCGGAAACTGGAGATGAAGAAATATTTTGTCGACTTTATGCAGAAGGTGTTTGAGAGAGATCATGCTGAACCTGCACCCCCCTCTTATACAAGGAGAAGAATGCTGGTACCTACCGTGTTTTTGTGTCTATCATCCTCCTAAGCCTGACCAGATTAGAGTGGTCTTTGACTCAAGCGCTCGCCATGAAGGCGTTTCTCTCAATGACAATATTCTCTCTGGACCCAATCTGAACAACAACCTCTTGGGAGTCCTACTACGCTTTAGACAAGAGCCAATTGCCATTATGGCCGACATTCAACAAATGTTTCATTGTTTCATCGTCCGTGAAGATAACAGAAACTTCCTCAGGTTCCGATGGTATCGCAATAATGATGTCAACAACAAGTTCATAGACTATCGGATGAAAGTTCACGTGTTCGGCAATAGCGCTTCCCCAGCAGTTGCCATTTATAGACTGAGAAACACTGAGAAACACTGCCCAAGAAGGCGAACAGGAGTTCGGGACTGATGCACGTCAGTTTGTGAAAAGGAACTTCTACGTGGATGACGGAAGAAGAGGCCATTGACCTTCTCACCAGAACCCAGAACATGCTCGCCACTGCCAACCTCAGACTACACAAAATCATCTCCAACAGCAATAAGGTAATGGGAGCATTTCCTTCCGATGATCATGCTGTCAGTGCCAAGGAATTCCAACCAGAGTCTGACCTTTCCTTCACACAACGTAGCCTTGGATTGCTGTGGGATGTTAAGCAAGACACATTCACATTTCAAACATCAGCTTGCGACAAGCCCTTTACAAAAAGAGGAGTACTGTCTGCAGTGAACAGTATCTACGACCCTTTGGGATTCATAGCACCCTTTACTATTCAGGGTAAGATATTACCCAGACAACTCACTACAGAGAACACTGACTGGGATTCCCCTTTACCCAAGGAGAAACAACAAAGGTGGGAATCCTGGAAGCCATGGCTGCTGTAGCTTATCTCCGAGCTGTACACTCTAACGGTGGAATAGGAGTAGGATTCGTCATGGGCAAAACCAAGCTAACTCCAAAGCCTGCACATACCATCCCAAGACTTGAACTCTGTGCAGCCATGTTAGCTGTTGAAATTGCTGTGTTTATAGAGCACGAAACAGAACTTGACATTGATTCCTTAGACTTTTACACAGATATCAAAATCGTGCTAGGATACATACATAATAAAACAAGACAATTCCATGTGTATGTCGGCAATCGAGTGGAACGCATAAGGAAATTCTCCACGCCAGAGCAATGGCACTATGTACCCACCGACCTTAACCCTGCCAACTTAGGCAGTCGTGCAGTGCCTGCTGCTACATTTCTGGATATATCATGGATATCCCCACCAGTACTCTTGAATGAAGAATTCTTCTCAAGGCTGTAAAGTCTATCTTTGAACTTGTCCATCTGATAACAGACTCTGATAAGGAAATCAAGACCATTGCAGTTACACTTAACACCTCTGTGGAAGCAAGGGTAAAACTAAAATCTCGTAGATTTGAGCGGTTTTCAAAGTGGTCTTCGGCTGTACGAGCGACTGCACGTCTTATTCACATTGCTCATCACTTCACAAACAAGGATGGCACAAATCAAGAGTGTCGTAAGTGGCACATTTGTAAAGGACTCCCCAATATTGCAGAGGTTGCTCAAGCGGAAAGAGTCATCATCCAATGTTTCCAACATGAAGTATATTCGCAAGAGATCCACAACTTGTCAAAAGGACTCAACCTATCCAAGGATAGCCCTCTATATCAGTTGAATCCTATAATTGATCAGAATTAACTACTTCGCTTTGGCGGTCGCATTGCAAGGTCTACTGCGATTAGCAAGGAGCGGAATCCTCTCATCGTTCCAGACCGCCACCACGTTACTGCTCTTATAGTCAGACATTACCATGAGCAAGTTCAAGCCCGGCACTTCACTGAAGGCGCAATGAGGTCTGCTGGTTTCTGGATAATCGGGATGAAAAGATGTATATCCTCCATACTCCATAAATGTGTCAAGTTCCAAAGACTAAGAGGAAAGCATCTAAATCAACAAATGGCAGAGCTACCAACAGACAGATTGAGTACCAAACCACCCTTTACCAATGTCGGTATTGACGTTTTCGGCCCCTGGACCATAGTTACACGTAAGACCTGTGGTGGAGTCGTTAATAATAAACGTTGGGCCGTGCTGTCCACTTGTTTGAGCATTCGTGCTGTGCACATTGAAGTTATAGAAACTATGGACTCTTCTTGCTTCATTAATGCCTTCAGAACATTAGTTTCCATATGTGGACCTGTTAAGTTAATTAGATCCGACTGTGGAACAAACTTTACAGGAGCAGAGAAAATAGGCAACTTCTTAAATACCAACAAGTGTAAGTGGGAATTCAACCCACCTCATTCTTCTCATATGGGAGGTTCTTGGGAACGCATGATCGGTGTTTCAAGAAAAATCCTGGACTCTATGCTGCTGGATCACAAATCTCAGCTTACACATGAAGTCTTGGTCACCTTTCTTGCCGAGGTGTCTGCCATAATCAATGCTAGACCTCTGGTTCCTGTTTCCACGGACTCAGAGTCTCCAGTATTGCTAACTCCATCTACCCTTCTAACTCAAAAGATCGGAATAGCTAGCATTCCTCCTCAGGACTTTGATTTTACCAATGTTTACAAACACCAATGGAAACAAGTTCAACATCTTGCTAATGCATTTTGGAGCCATTGGAAGATGGAGTATCTTTGCAACCTTCAAAGTCGCAGAAAATGGAAAGTAAGCAAACCCAACCTGCAAGTTGGAGACATTGTTCTCTTCAATGATAAGGACGTTCATCGTAATAATTGGCCTATGGGTCTTATCACAAACACTATTCCAAGTAACGATGGCAAGGTACGGAAAGCAGAAGTCAAAGTAATGAAAGAATGTTCTGCTAGGCACTACTTCAGACCCATAAACGAGCTAGTACTGCTTCTGCCTAAACAGGAAGATGAACTCCTCACATCAGGTTGATACAAAGGGAGGTAAGAAGGACTGGTGCTGTTGCTGCCTTCCCCTCTGAAGACAGACCTTCAAGGCAACTTGTTAAAGGGAGGTAAGAAGGACTGGTGCTGTTGCTGCCTTCCCCTCTGAAGATGGACTTACGGAACTATCTACTTCCTACCGTTCCACATTTTAAGAGCTTTTCTACAAGTATTGTAGTAATGTTTTCTTGTTTATGTTCCTTTGTTCTCTTTGTTGCAGGTGTTCTAGTAGAAAAACTTCTATATTTCATGGACTTGAACAAGGTTATTATTGTTATAAATGATATTAGAAATCATAGATTTCGACGGGGAGTATCATGTTACACATGCATGGTTTGCCTTTTTATTATGTGTGTCCCTTCTCTCTTCCCCTAGCTTCTGCTCTCTCTCTTGTCTCCTCCCCTCTTCTTCATTCTGGCTTCACCCCTCATCTCAGCTACTTGCTCCTGTTAGCTGCTCACAGCATGATTTTTTGACCTATCCATTTGTTCATCGGTGTATCATCTGCACAGTTTGGAATAAACTTCTTCACGACCACAAGGTGTCGTTTAAATCGAGTCACTGTCCGCCAATTCAACTAAGATTGATGGTTACCGCTATCTCAACACAACTGTAAGCTACAGAGATCACACTTTCAATGCTTAGATTGGAGAGGCAGAACAGTTTAACTTAAATAATTAGGCATAAAGAAGCTGTAAAGACATATATAAGAAAGCGCATCTTAGGTTAGTAGGTTCCAGATTAGAGTACTGGTGGATAGAACAAAAAATGGAGTCTCATCTTAGGTAGTTATGCTAAGCATAGGCACAACACTATTGTAGACTTATTATGAATAGTTGTCCAGTCGCCGGGTATGCAGCCGAAGCATCCGATTCTTCAAGAAGAGAAGCCCAGTCTCTCCAAAGTCAGTGTAATAGCAATATAGTAGGACCGTAATTTAGGCGTAAGATCACCGGTCAAGACAGAGACAACCCCAAGGTGTTCCCATATTTGCATAATTTCTGACCAACTCATACATAATGAAATCTCATAAATATAAGAGCAAGATACAATCATTCATCTTTTATTGCTGAAACCACCTAAAAATTATTACCGTATTTTTCACCCTATAAGACTCACCAGCCCATAAGATGCACCTAAGTTTTTAAGGAGGAAAATAAGAAAAAAATATTTTTAACCAAATGGTGTGCTTTTAACTAATGGTAGCCTGTGGATGACACACTGTTAAGGGGAATCTGTGGATAACGCACTGTTATGGGGGATCTGTGGATGACACTGTTATGGGGGATCTGTGGCTGACACTGTTATGGGAGTCTGCTGATGGCACTGTTATGGGGGATCTGTGGACGACAGATAAATAGCATCTTATGTTATGTGTAATCCACAGATCCCCCCCATAACAGTGTCCCTGTGTATTGTGAATGACCCTCAATACAGGGGGTGGGGGCTGGCATCTACAGTAGTTTTGTGGGGGGGGGGGAAAGTGCGTCTTATAGGGCGAAAAATACAGTAATACTGTATATACAGGTTGCAAAATACACATATACATACAAATAATATACTAATGTCCTATGTGAAAAAAATAAAAAATAAAAACCCACTCAGGGTACATGAATGTAGCTGTAGCTGTATTTCCAATTGATGATTAAATGAAACCTATTCCTCATCCGTAAGGATCTCTCTCAATTGACCCTGTGTTGATGTAATTTCTTGATCAAGCGAACATAGTATCTTAGCATCCAGACCCATAAATTGTAAGGAACTATTGGTACAAATTTCCTCCCATTTCTCTGAGATAGGGAAGGATGGAAACACCTGGATACACAAGCCTCTAGGGATGAGCTTCCATTGGACATAATTCTCCAAAAAAGCTTTATTCCACCATGTTTTCATCCTGCGGTGGAGCTGTGTTTTCAATGTGCCCTGAAGCTCATTCACATTTCTCTGAGTACCACAACCATCTGATGAATTCACATCTCTAAATACTTCCGCAAGACGAGATGGCCGAGTACGTTCTCTTGCCTTCAAATCCATGGGATCCGTAACCAAAGAATCTGTGGAAACCACAGCAACCAGAAATATTGATATATACAGGTTACAAAATACACATAGACATACAAATAATATACTAATGTCCTATGTGAAAAAAGACCCTAAAAATAAAAAACCCACTCAGTGTACATTAATACACCTGTACCGAATATGAACTGAGACTAAACGGGTATAACATCAAAACATTTTAATATTCTTTATTAAATACAAGTTACATATATAAAGAAGAGAACATGATAAAAAAAAGTGTCCTACACCTGAGGAGGTATAACAACGTGTACATGTAGAGGAAAAAGAAGGAGGGAACAGAAATGGCCCAATGCTGGGCATACATCTGTGTCCACAGTTGATATGTGTCACGCGCCCGCCCGCATCACAGACGGGTAACCACTCCCACAGGAAGGTCCTTAAACAGAAATAAAAAGGTGAGTATATGTAATAGTACATAGTATAATCGCATACCCATTATATTAGGGATATCCACCTCAGGAGAGCCAAGTACCCCGACGCGTGTTTCGGCAATGCCTTCCTCTGGGGGTGCAGCTCTCCTTGTAAGTGTGCTCCTTTTAAAATACCCAGCTCACCTGCATCCAATGTCATAATCACAGTTTGTATCATGTTCTCTTCTTTATATATGTAACTTGTATTTAATAAAGAATATTTAAATTTTTTGATGTTATATCCGTTTAGTCTCAGTTTATTTTCAGTATAGATTCACATAAAAATGATGTATATAAAAGGGAAAATATGTTTTTAATACAGGTCACATAATCAGCGACCACGTGACCTTTCTCGTTGGTGTAGAGTGGCTTACAGGAGGCAGCGCGGGATGAACATGTGATTAGTCACGTGGTCGCCCCTCCTCTCGTTGTCATGGAGAAAATGTAGAACTTGGGCCCGGACGCGCTCCTTGCCGGGCGAGTCACGTGATTGCTGTAGTCACGATCACCTGACACCACAGCGCGATCACCTGACTTGTTGTCATGGTGATCGACGCTGCAGCGTCGGGTAGGGACAACACAGAGTGTTATCAGGAATAAGAAGTGATACCAGGAAATGGCCTATAGGAAGGATCCCCTGTATATTATTTCGGATGTTTAGTCAAAATTGGGCTATACTGATAAAATGTATATTAAGGGTAATCGATTATGTGTAAAAGATGGTAATTGAAATAAATTATAAAAAAAAATAAAAAATTTGACTATTTTTAAAAGGGTTTCTGATAAAGGTAAATACTGTTATAGCAGTAAGGGGAGATTCTGTTGTAGCGTGATAAAAATGAAGATAAAAAATGAAAAATTAATATTAGTGTGATAAAAAAATATAAAATAAAAATGAAGATAAAAAATGGTAATTCTTAATGGCCTAATTTTTAATGCAAGGTGATATCTGGTATGTAATAAAACATTAGACGTAGAAAAAAGGGGGGCGTATCACATAATAAAAGAAAAACAGAAAAAGCCTTAGTTGATGTATTACATTTGGAGGGATTCAGAGGTTGATCTCGAATGCTTCATTTAGAGTCTATTCGGATTATAGATCCAATACATCTCGCGGCGTCTTATACATTGTAATTTCTTGCTCTGATGTTCTGGTATTTGTTCAATGGGGGTAATTTTAAAACCTAAAAAACTACCCCCATGATAGTTTACAGCGTGTCTGGAAACGCTATGTTTTTGCCCAACATATTGTAGGCCACATGGGCATTCTAAAACATGGACCAAGTAGGTGGAATTGCAATCCAAAGAACAGGATATTGAGAGCGTTTCACCGTCTCTTTTGTTTGTAAAAAATAGTTGTTTGGCAAATAGTTTCCCAGCAGCGGCATCTAGATTGTCCACATTTTTACTGCCTTGTTTATATCGGCTACCCGTATATATGTGTTTATTTTGACTGCACTTTTTATTTCACTCTGGGCTAAAATATTCTTAAAGGGAACCTGTCACCTCCATAAGTGATATAAAACTGCCAGCATTACCTTACAGCAGCCCCCAGTCTGTTATTGATCATGTGTGTGAGACAGAAATTCGATAATCCATACTTGAGAAAAACTCTTTTTTAATCTCCATGAGCGCTCTGTTTCCTGTGAGCTTGAAGTCAAGGGGGCAGCGTCCTCCTTGCTTCAAATCAAGCAAAGCAAAGCCCGCCTCTTACCCGCCTCTTACCCGCCCCCTCTTGACTGTGATTTACATATTTTCTATTCCTTGGGATCGCGCAAGTCTGGCGCCTGCACGGTGCGCCTCTTGTGACTGCACGATCTGGTATCGGGCTCCTGCAGTCAGCCAGGCATAATTTTCTCACTGCGCATGCGCCGGCTAGATGCGGCGCGCGCCAGCAAGAATCAGCATGCGAGCTTGCGCCGGAGAGGTATATTCACAGCGGAAGCGTGATCACTGGCTTGAGTTTATTTACATTTAGTCAATGACTACTAATTGCCATGTGTTTTACTTACACCCTTAAAACTTAACTTTTATTATTATTCTAATAATTCCCTAATTGACCATCAAGAGTTAAAAACCTCAGGGTGATCTCCTATCTATGATGCTTGTATTTCGATATGACACCTCATAGGCTGATAGCCGCGCGCTGGCTCCAGATTTTTCCCTGGGTGGATGTATCTATTTAATTTATTTATAACACACTCTGATAGGTTTCACCTCTGTATTAAAATCGCCTGATAGCTGATAATGATGAGTCATGAATATTTATGAGCTCCTGACTCTCCCCGCCCACCTGCTGCTGAGTGACAGTTTGTTTCCATAGGAATCAGCAGCAGGTGGGCAGGGGAGTGGCTAGAGCTCTGAATTAAATATACGCTGGACTCAATGACATCACGCTGGACTCAAATCAGCTCATTAGCATGTGGCATCTTTGTGTGTATATTATGAGGTAACCATCTGTCACACCAGTAAGTGAATACATCTAAGGTACTTTTTAGTAGTTGATTTAGTCTCAGTTTATTTTCAGTATAGATACACCTAAAAATGATGTATATAAAAGGGAAAATATATGTATATAATTAGTTAGATTATAATCAAATATCCACATGACAGGTTCCCTTTAAGTTTTAAGGGTGTAAGTAAAACACATGGCAATTAGTAGTCATTGACTAAATGTAAATAAATATTAAAGCCTCCACGTGTGTTAGGGTCCATGTGTAAAAGATTATCACTGGCTTGAGTTCTCCTGCAGCCAGTGATCACGCTCGCGCTGTGAATATACCTCGTCGGCGGGAGCGCGCACGCTGATTCTTGCCGGCACGTGAGTGAACACGCCGAATTTAGCCGACGCATGCGCAGTGAGAAAATTATGCCCAGCTGATTGTGGGAGCCTGAGACCACAAGAGGCGCACCGCGCAGGCGCCAGACTTGCACAATCTCAAGGAATAGAAAATATGTAAATCACAGTCAAGAGGGGGCGGGTAATAGGCGGGTAAGAGGCGGGCTTTGCTGTGCTTGATTTGAAGCAAGGAGGACGCTGCCCCCTTGACTTCAAGCTCACAGGAAACAGAGCGCTCATGGAGATTAAAAAAGTGTTTTACTCAAGTATGGATTATCGAATTTCTCGCTCACACACATGATCAATAACAGACTGGGGGCTGCTGTAAGGTAATGCTGGCAGTTTTATATCACTTTTGGAGGTGACTGGTTCCCTTTAAGTGTGCTATTGGTAAGCGCCAATGCTTATTTAGGATAGATTTCCCCAAACTGTGGTTCTGATTGTAAGTCGTAATTAAATTCAGTGATTGCATAGTCTCTTTAGGAGTTGTTCTGGATTTGGCAACAGACACTCAAGTTGTGTGAGTCACAATGCTCGTTTTTTTTTTTCGCTTGGGTGATGATCTCATTAGGATATCCCTTTTCTCTGAACCTTGAGTGAAGGACTTCACTTTGTTTTTCATAATCCCTCTCCAGGGTGCAATTCTCTGGAATTGGCTAAATAGAATGTTCTGTTTCCATTTTTATAATGTGCACTTTTATAGTCGAGATAGCTGTTGCTGTCTACTTTTGCGAGTCAAACCTTCGCCCCCCTTGTATGAAAAGCTTTAAATCCATATATTCAGTTGTAATCTTGTGGTGGGACCCTTAGATAAAACTCCCTATTCATTGTTATTGAAATGTGATATGAATTCATCAATGCTTACATTATCCCCTCTCCAAATAATGATAGGCTCATCGTTGTACCTCTTAAAAAAGATGATATCGTTCGTCCAGTATTTTGTTGGTATATGTAAATCTCCTCAAATTTACCCATAAATTAGCAAAACTGGGCGCAAATCTCGTGCCCATAGCGGTACCCTTGTACCTGTCTATAGATCTGGTCCTGGAATCTGAATGTATTGTGTGTCAATATGAATTCAATACTATTAGTGATAAACTCTTTTTGCTGCGTTGGCATATATTTATCCTTGGCTAGGAAATCTGCAGTACATTGTATCCACAATTCATGGGGTATATTGGAATATAAAGCTGACACATCTAGAGTCAGCCATTGATAATCATCTTTCCATTTTATATTTTTCAATTTCATTATGAGTGAAGTGAAATCTTTGATGTATGATTCCAAATTTGCTACAGGTTTCTGCAAAAAAGTATCAGTGTAATGTGATAGGTTGTGTGTGAGTGAAGAGACCCCAGAGACGATTGGTCTTCCTGGTGGGTTATGGAAATTCTTATGGATCTTAGGGAGATGGTAGAAGGTCGCTAGGGTAGAATCTGTGACCATTATATATTCTCTTTCCTTTTTATCCAAAATATAATCTGCTGATTTGATTAGTGACTGGAAATCTTCTCTGTCCTGTTGGGAGGGGTCATCTTTAAGAAGTATATAGTAATCAGTGTCCAATAAAATTCTTATTGCTTCTTTAATATAATCTTCTCTATTTTGGATAACTATACCTCCCTCTTTGTCTGCATTTCGAATAATTATACCTAAGTTAGATTGAAGATTTTTAAGGGCTGATTTCTCACAGGGTTTTAGGTTGTGTTTTGATACAGAGTCTAGGTTTATTCAATGGAATTCATCAGATACAACCGAATAAAATGTATCAATGAAATTTCCCTTCTAGTGTAAAGGATAAAAATTTGAAGGTGGACTAAGGCCTGATGACAGGCCTATGAGATAAAGAGTCATGAAAGTATTACTGTACGTCAAGCAACAGCTGTACCCAACCTGGAGGAACCAACCGAGCTGTAAACTTTCTAGCTGCTACTGATACAACCCTTTATAGCACAGTCACCCATTCAGCATTAGAAATATCTATGTTACTCCATGCCTGAAGGAAGAAGGACTCACTAACAGAACATGTGCAGTGTCCCACTGCAATGCAGCAGTACACTACAAAGCGGTTCAAACATTTAAGTGGTAAATGCATTTCCTGTACTTTTTATGCAGGCAGTTAATAGGCCTCATTTACATCCACCACAGGGCTGTTGTTACCCTCTCCTTAAATAGAGAAGGTGTTAGACCAGCCTCCTCTTAGAGCAGAGAGGAGTAAGCACAAGCTAAATCACAGAACTAAAAAAAAGCCAGCCCTGGAATATCAACCAGCCAGAGTGAGCCAAGAGAAATACCAGAAAAGCCCAAAAAGCATGCCAGATGTAAAAGAGGAGATGTAGAGAGACGTTCTGTGGAGAATTGCTGTATGAAAATTACCACCAAGTCTCCACAGCCACATGTGAAGGAGATTAAAGTGTTATGGTGCCTGGACACACCTTTGGAGCAGAGGACACTGTAGACACATACATTGTAAATGTGGCAACCCCAAAAAAAGGTGCAGGGCATAGTCTGACATTGTGGTCCACCTCATGGTTGCACTGCAGACAGAGAAGTGTTGCATACCTATTGTTGGACACCTATGCAAGATTCAGCTACAGAAGTGCAGTGTAAGGATAATTGCTTTAAAGAGACATCTTGGTCTATTAGGCACTATTTGCATGCTGCCGGTCCATGCATGCCCAGAACTGTAACTGTTATAGCTGAACTTGAATCTTCAGTAAAAAAAAACTTTCTACTTCAAATCTGCCTCATTATTGTCCTCAGAACTGCACAGGACCCTGCCTTGCACCCTACAATTCCTCACAATTCGTCACCCTCAAGGGCCTCCCGAACCACCATCAGGCAGGAGAACCTCAAGACCAGGATGTGCCCCAAAGGCAAGAAAGTAGCGCCCTTCCCATGCCTACAAAGCCCAGGGGAGCATCAAAGTGAGTACAAACTACAACCACCATTCTAGCTACAATGACTCCTATATTGTCCTCTGCTTTTTTCTTCCTGGATCACTGCATACAAATGCCATCACAAACAGGATCCTATCCTCTGTGCCATCACAAACAGGATCCTATCCTCTGTGCCTATCTGTAACCCCCCACCCCCTTATGAGTGTGTGGATAACTGGCATCGTTATTGCCTAGAAAGGCTGCCTGTGTGGCAAAAGAAGTGCATGGTGAACATTAGAAAGGACTCTAGTACGTACAGTACAGACCAAAAGTTTGGACACACCTTCTCATTCACAGAGTTTTCTTTATTTTCATGACTATGAAAATTGTAGATTCACACTGAAGGCATCAAAACTATAAATTAACACATGTGGAATTATATACATAACAAAAAAAGTATGAAACAACTGAAAATATGTCATATTCTAGGTTCTTCAAAGTAGCCACCTTTTGCTTTGATTACTGCTTTGCACACTCTTGGCATTCTCTTGATGAGCTTCAAGAGGTAGTCACCTGAAATGGTCTTCACTTCACAGGTGTGCCCTGTCAGGTTTAATAAGTGGGATTTCTTGCCTTATAAATGGGGTTGGGAACATCAGTTGGGTTGTGGAGAAGTCAGGTGGATACACAGCTGATAGTCCTACTGAATAGACTGTTAGAATTTGTATTATGGCAAGAAAAAAGCAGCTAAGTAAAGAAAAATGAGTGGCCATCATTTCTTTAAGAAATGAAGGTCAGTCAGTCCGAAAAATTGGGAAAACTTTGAAAGTGGCCCCAAGTGCAGTCAAAAAAGACATCAAGCGCTACAAAGAAACTGGCTCACATGCGGACCGTCCCAGGAAAAGAAGACCAAGAGTCACCTCTGCTGCGGAGGATAAGTTCATCGGAGTCACCAGCCTCAGAAATCGCAGGTTAACAGCAGCTCAGATTAGAGACCAGGTCAATGCCACACAGAGTTCTAGCAGCAGACACATCTCTTGAACAACTGTTAAGAGGAGACTGTGTGAATCAGGCCTTCATGGTAGAATATCTGCTAGGAAACCACTGCTAAGGACAGGCAACAAGCAGAAGAGACTTGTTTGGGCTAAAGAACACAAGGAATGGACATTAGACCAGTGGAAATCTGTGCTTTGGTCTGATGAGTCCAAATTTGAGATCTTTGGTTCCAACCACCGTGTCTTTGTGCGACGCAGAAAAGGTGAACAGATAGACTCTACATGCCTGGTTCCCACCGTAAAGCATGGAGGAGGAGGTGTGATGGTGGGGGGGGGGGGGGGGCTTTTCTGGTGACACTGTTGGGGATTGTTTCAAAATTGAAGGCATGCTGAACCAGCATGGCTACCACAGCATCTTGCAGCGGCATGCTATTCCATCCGGTTTGCGTTTAGTTGGACCATCATTTATTTTTCAACAGGACAATGGCCCCAAACACACCTCCAGGCTCTGTAAGGGCTATGAAAAAAAAAAAAAAACTCTTTGAATGAGAAGGTGTGTCCAAACTTTTGGTCTGTACTGTATGTGCAGCATTAATTATCCATAGATACACAATATAACAAAACATGTGTGGGATCATATCAGAAAACCTAAAAGTAATCAAAGCCACACATAGATAAATACAAAAATAACATCTTTATTAATTAATACAACAATGAGTAAAAAATGCAGGGAGTGGAATAAACAGGCAAACCCCATAGCAGAGGTAATATGTGGTAATAAATATTTCATAGGTATATAACCATAACTTGAGACATATTGTATCACCAGTTAATCCAACACAGAAAGTACTGATCAATGAAGTAAAATACAGTAGCGTGGGGATACCAGGTATTGATAGTGGGGTGACAATGAGCAGAAATCATCTACCCCATAAATGGATCATCCGTTATCCCAGGAAAAATTTCCCTCTGCAACTCAATGTAAACAGCAAATTCACTGTGTGAAAAACTGGGTATAGCAGGGTTTATGTGGTGGCATGGCCGACACCCAACACAGCCGACAACCAACCACACCCTGAGCATAAATACAAGAGGCAAAATACCTGTAATAATAAATACCAACCAGTTTGGGGAGAGCCTAAAGCCCGACGTACGTTTCACACCCCCTGGAAGAAGGAAGAAGGTTGTCCGCTTTATTTATATTAATGACCTATCCTCAGGATAGGTCATCAATATCTGATCAGCGAAGGGGCCGACTCTGGGCACCCCCACGATCAGCTGTTTGAAGAGAAGGCCGCGATCGTGCAAGCGCTGCCTTCTCCGCTTTGTTTACCTGCTTGCTGTCACAACTGCAGCGGTGAGCATTCATTTCTATGGGGCGGTTCCTTCACTTCAATGGAGCTGGGGTGCCGGGAGTCCTCAGGATAGGTCATAAATCTAAATAAAGCAGACAACCCCTTTAAATTACGTCTCCAAATGTCTGCTCCTTCTGCCAAGCACAGTAAGTCCAGTCACGCCTCCAGTTTAATGCAAGTGAACCTAGGGCGTGGGCCTCAGCAGGAAACAGACAGATAAGTCTGCGTCCAGATAGCAAGAAGCCCTACTAGCTCCAGCAGATGGAGTATAGCGTGGAAAGGTGGTATCCTGAATTAAAATGGAATACATAAGAAGACTACTTTGAGCGATCATTGACTTTCTCCTCAGCTGGGACATGTGTATTACTGGCCTCTAGATCTGCTGCTTCCCCACCGACAGCTTTGTCTCATGAAAAGACACCTTCAGCTATGTTTACTTCTGAGGGATCATCTTCATGCCATGTTCAGGTTGCAGAAGAGGTTGGAGGAATTTGACCAGAACATGCCTGGTGTTAGAAGACTTGTCAGACAGAAGGGGTGAACTATCTGCTGACACATTCTCTGGTCTGTAGCTCTGGACTGCAGAGAAGGTGAAGGATCATCATGACTTCCACTAAAGCTGTGAGTTTGGCTTCATCCTCCTGGAGAGAACTTGTTGACCAGTGTGCCTTGAAACACACATATCCCCCGAAACACCTGCACAATCTGTACATTGGAGAGAAGGTTGAATATATCCTCACTCTTAGCCCCTGTGGGCCCTGTGCTATAGGAGTTACCTGGCTGGAGCAGTTTAGGTCTTTTCTACCAAAATTGTGGAATGAACCGCATGGTGGTATGCAAGTACATTTCTCATTTTGGTCCTATTGGCCACGAACCCTTTACCCATTGCTTACGGAAAATGCCACCACCAGGCTGCTGCCTGGTCCCCCACCTGCAGTGACTCTGAACCGTCTACTAAAAGTGAGTAGGCCATTCAGGCCAGCCTCCGACCCCCACAAGGAAAATAGAGCCGTGGAGCAAGTTGAATAGCGACTCCTCATGTTAATGTTGGGGTGGTAGTTTCCTAAGCCACGCAGGAGCCTATTCCACATGAACTCCATATGGATTCCACCCTGTATTTCACTTTTACAATCTCAGTTGTGCCTGTTGCACCAAATTTCCCTTCTCAAGTTAAATACAAGCTTGATTTGTGCAACATTTAAAGAATTGTGCCCAGGGGAGAACTTTTTAAACCCTAAAGACCTCTATGTTCCTTCCTATGTAACATTTAATACTCATGCCCAGAGATTAGATTTTAATTCAAGTGCTCTTTTAATTGCAACGACCATGTTAAGTACCCAGATAGAGACTTTATGGGGGAGATTTATCAAAACTAGTATAAAGAAAATCTGGCTTAGTTGCCTAAAGCAACAAATCAGATTCCACTTTTATTTTTTAACGGAGCTCTGAAAAATGAAAGGTGGAATCTGGTTGATATTGGCAACTAGGCCAGTGTTCCTACACCAGTTTTGATAACTATCCCCCTACATGTCTAAGTCTACGGTGATCAATTACACCTAGGGATGCCCAGGGATGGATGTCCCCCTGTGAATTGCTGCACTTTTAATAGACTTTGCAGGACTGAGCCTTAAGAAAAATGTAGCCCCTATGTCTCATCCAATCTTCAAATCAGAGAATTGTTTTGATCTTTAGTTCACTGACCTCTGTCTCACAAAAAGGAAGCTATGCCTGCAATGTAAAGAGATAAAAAACCTGTTCGATTCATGCATCTCTAGTCTCTAGGATTTATGTCATGTTAAAAGATCTAAAGAATGTGAGACAGAGGAGGGAACCAGATATAGTGGAGGAAAGCAAAGATAGTGGATGGTACCAGAGGTATTGGAGGACACCAGAGATACAGGAGCACAAGAGGTAGTGAGGACACCCAAGGCAGTTGAGGCACCAGCGACAGTGGGGACATCAGAGATAGAGATCATTAGAGATAATTTGAGATGAGTGAATTTCTAAAAAATTTGATTTGGTCGGAAGTAACATCATGTAACATTTGGCGGAAGTAACATCACGTAACCATAGTGATAGAATAAACAATTAGAAACCGGAAACAACTGAAGAGAGGATCCCAGCCGCAATAATCACCCAAATAACTATATATATTTAAATACTACACATTTCTTTGTAGCAATAGCAAAGCTAAATAATATTGCACAATTATGATAATGCCGCTGGGATGTCTTCAGGTTTTCTAAAGGCAAAAAACAAAAAGAGAAAAGTATATTAATTTACAGCAAATGGTACATGTTTTTGTATACAAAAGAAAAACAATTATAACTAATGTACAAAATATATTGGAGTCTGGAGATTTACAAGAAACTATGGAGATCGTACTCCCGGTTCAAGCCTTTGGGCTCCAATGTTTGTAAAGTGTGAATCCAATAGGATTCACGCTTCTTCAACATCTTAACCCTATCACCACCTCTGCGGGGTTGTGGCACATGTTCAATAATCTGGAAACAAAGCTGCGAAATATTGTGGTTAAAGCGATCAAAGTGGTGTGGGCTAGGTAGAAGCAGATTCTTTTTTCGTATGGTCGATTTATGTTTAGAGAAGCGATCCTTCATACGCATGGAGGTCTCGCCTATGTATAATAAACCACACGGACACTTCAATAAATATACAACAAAATTGCTGTTGCATGTATAGAATCCCTGAATGGGAAATTGTTTCCCTGTGTGCGGATGTGAAAAATGTTCACCTTTAATTACACTTGAACAGTGTATACATCCTAGACAAGGGAAAGTGACCTTTTTTGGTGTAGATAAAGTACTTTGTCGTTTTTCCGTATGAATACTGCCTATATCAGCCCGCACCACCATGTCGCGTATATTTTTGTTACGTTTATAACAAATAAGTGGACGACTCTGGAACTCCTCAACAGAGGGATATGCCCTAGATAGGATATTCCAATGTCGGTTGAAAATTAATCTGCATTTATGGATCCAAGGATGAAATTTCGAAACAAAAGGAATACGTGATTTTTTAATGGTTTTATCGCATGCAAGGATGGCCTTATTCCTCTCCTGACTGAGTAGTGAAGTGGGGTAACCGCGATGTTTAAACCTATCACTCATCTCACTGAGGCGAGTGTCCTCAGTCCCAGCATCAGAGACGATTCTACGAATCCTCTGGAACTGGGAGTGGGGTAAAGCTTTTTTGACCGTAGGAGGGTGGTTGCTCGAATAATGTAGAAGAGAATTTCTATCAGTACTTTTAATATGCAAATCAGTTTCTATTGATCCATCTTTCCCTTTAATGACAACAGTATCCAAGAAACGAATCCCCTTGGCATCATAATGTGCAGTAAACTGCAATTCACTCCACACAGAATTCAAATGATCCGAAAACTCAAGAAGGGTCCGAATGCCGCCACGCCACACACAAAAGGGTCTGAGGCTGAGAAACAAGCCATTGAGGATCTTATGCAGGACAACACTTTGATCCTTAAACCTGCGGATAAAGGGGGTGTCCTTGTCCTTATGGACAAGGAGTATTATACCTCTGAAATTTTGGGGCAATTGGCTAATACCGAGGTTTATCAACCGCTACCAGGGGATCCTGTATATGCCATTAAAAATAAGCTTTGTACTATAGTGGGTATATACTTGCATGATAAGACCATAGATCCCAAATTGGGCGAATATTTAAAAATCATCATCCTGTTACGCCGGTATTCTACACACTTCCTAAGGTTCATAAGTCCCTTACTCAGCCCCCTGGTCGACAAATTGTGGCTTTGACCAACTCTATTTTGTCCCCTCCAGCTATTCTGCTTGATAAGGTTTTGACACCTTTGACTAAAATTATGCCTTCTTTTCTTCTTGATACCAATCAATTTCTTAATGAAATTAGGACATTGGCGTTACAGGACGATGACTTGTTGGTAACCTTTGACGTATGTTCTTTATATACTTCCATCACTCATTCTAAAGGTATACGGGCTGTTGAATGGCTGTTATCCCTCTCCACTTACACTGCATGTGAAAAAAAACTTTTTTGGGGGTTTATTGTAAATTATTTTGTATTATTTTTATTTTCCAGGATACATTTATAAACAGTGTTGTGGCACCGCGATGGGTTCGAATGCCGCACCGCCGTACGCAAACACATACATGTCATGGTTTGAATATTTATTCCAATGAATTATTTAAACTACATTGTATCTTCTGGCGAAGATTTGTCGATGATGTGTTTTGTGTGTGGCGTGGTGGCATTCGGACCCTTCTTGAGTTTTCGGATCATTTGAATTCTGTGTGGAGTGAATTGCAGTTTACTGCACATTATGATGCCAAGGGGATTCGTTTCTTGGATACTGTTGTCATTAAAGGGAAAGATGGATCAATAGAAACTGATTTGCATATTAAAAGTACTGATAGAAATTCTCTTCTACATTATTCGAGGAACCACCCTCCTACGGTCAAAAAAGCTTTACCCCACTCCCAGTTCCAGAGGATTCGTAGGATCGTCTCTGATGCTGGGACTGAGGAAACTCGCCTCAGTGAGATGAGTGATAGGTTTAAACATCGCGGTTACCCCACTTCACTACTCAATCAGGAGAGGAATAAGGCCATCCTTGCATGCGATAAAACCATAAAAAAATCACGTATTCCTTTTGTTTCGAAATTTCATCCTTGGATCCATAAATGCAGATTAATTTTCAACCGACATTGGAATATCCTATCTAGGGCATATCCCTCTGTTGAGGAGTTCCAGAGTCGTCCACTTATTTGTTATAAACGTAACAAAAACATACGCGACACGGTGGTGCGGGCTGATATAGGCAGTATTCAAATGGAAAAACGACAAAGTACTTTATCTACACCAAAAAAGGGCACTTTCCCTTGTCTAGGATGTATACACTGTTCAAGTGTAATTAAAGGTGAACATTTTTCACATCCGCACACAGGGAAACAATTTCCTATTCAGGGATTCTATACATGCAACAGCAATTTTGTTGTATATTTATTGAAGTGTCCGTGTGGTTTATTATACATAGGCGAGACCTCCATGCGTATGAAGGATCGCTTCTCTAAACATAAATCGACCATACGAAAAAAGAATCTGCTTCTACCTATCCCACACCACTTTGATCGCTTTAACCACAATATTTCGCAGCTTTGTTTCCAGATTATTGAACATGTGCCACAACCCCGCAGAGGTGGTGATAGGGTTAAGATGTTGAAGAAGCGTGAATCCTATTGGATTCACACTTTACAAACATTGGAGCCCAAAGGCTTGAACCGGGAGTACGATCTCCATAGTTTCTTGTAAATCTCCAGACTCCAATATATTTTGTACATTAGTTATAATTGTTTTTCTTTTGTATACAAAAACATGTACCATTTGCTGTAAATTAATATACTTTTCTCTTTTTGTTTTTTGCCTTTAGAAAACCTGAAGACATCCCAGCGGCATTATCATAATTGTGCAATATTATTTAGCTTTGCTATTGCTACAAAGAAATGAATAGTATTTAAATATATATAGTTATTTGGGTGATTATTGCGGCTGGGATCCTCTCTTCAGTTGTTTCCGGTTTCTAATTGTTTATTCTATCACTATGGTTACGTGATGTTACTTCCGCCTTGGCGGTCTATTTAAATGCCGTGTGTTCACTATGCTTGTATATCACATCCTATCTATACGTTTGAGAAAGGCTCCTGATGTGAGTCGAAACGCGTCACAGATTATTAAATGTAACAATAAAGACATAATCTTTCTTTCAAGAATACAGTAAGTGCTGGTCTTTCTTTATTATAGAGTGGAGAGGGGGTCAGCAGTAAGTTTGTGTTGACGTCACTGATTATTTTGCCCTTCCTCTGATCCATCAGAACAATAACCCCCAAAAAAGGGATCCTGTCTGTTGAGCATCCGTCTTTACTCGGTCAGCATTTGGTCAGTAATCCATCAGTATTGCTAAGGCCCAAAAAAAAAAACAGGAGTGGATCCAGAACAGAGATGACACGTGAGTAGAATATTTTAATGTCTTCTGTGTTTTGTACCCACTCCTGCTTTTGGCTACCAAATCATAAGCTGCTACATGGAGAGGATCCGTTGTGTGTCTCATTTTCCTTCCTTCTGACAGATCAGAAGAAGGGTCAAATAAATGGTGATGTCATCCAGGGCAAAAAAGCAAAATAGTGGCCCAATCATGGAGTGGTGAGATAGCAGCAGCAGCATAAGAAGACCACAGAGTGGCCCAATGACAGAGTCTGGAGGTGGTGACAGCATCAGGAGGAGGCCACAGACTGGCACAATGACAGTGTGGAGGTGGCAGCAGCATGAGGAGGCCATAGAGTGGCACAATGACAGTGTGGAGGTGATAGCAGCTTGAGGAGACCACAGATTCTTAAGGTGGCAGCAACATGAGGAAACCACAGAGTGGTTAGGTGGAAGCATCATGAGTAGACCACAGAGTTGCCCAGTGACAGAGTGTTGAGCTGGCAGCAGCATAAGGAGACCACAGAGTTGGGAGGTGGCAGCAGTATGAGAAGACCACAGAGTGGTAAGGTGGCAACAGCATGAGGAGACCACAGAGTGGCCCAATGACAGTGTGGAGGTGACAGCAGCATTAGGAGACCACAGAGTTTTAAGGTGGCAACAACATGAGGAAACCACAGAGTGGTTAGGTGGAAGCAGCATGAGTAGACCACAGAGTGGCCCAGTGACATATTGGTGAGCTGGCAGCAGCATAAGGAGATCACAGAGTGGGGAGGTGGCAGCAGCGTAAGGAGACCACAGAGTGGTAAGGTGGCAAGAGCATGAGGAGACCACAGAGTGGCCCAATGACAGAGTGGGGAGGTGGCAGCAGCATGAGGAGACCACAGAGTGGTGAGGTGGCAGCAGAATGAGGAGACCACCTAGTGGCGCAGTGACATAGTGGTGAGGTGGCAGCAGCATGAGGAGACCACAGAGTGGTGAGGTGGCTAAAGACATCCTAAAGCTTCAAGAACTTAGTGATCTTCTGCTAGAGCTTCAACTAGCTAAAGTTGACACCCACCTACCCGGTCTTAGTTACCTTGACACCCCTCATGGCATCAACCCTATGGTCGTTAAGCTACCAAATGGCATCCAAGAAAAATGGGTTAGTCAAGGATTACTTACAAGAAAAGGTATGGAGTAGCCTTTCCTCCCTTTTCCTACTTTTGTACCTTCATAAAGGAAATTGCGGACTCTAAGAATGACCCAAGTTTCTTCTACGGTGACTGTGACCCTCTTAGTCCACCTTCTCCAGAACTTGCAAACACTCGCATAACGCACAGAGACCGCAGGGGTCCAGTGTCAGTGAAAAGGACTGATGTTCAACCTGCACCTGGTACGGTTCTTCCGAAGACTGAACAAAACAAGAAACTTGAGGATCCGAATCGCCAATGTCCCATATATAACAAGCCACACCCACTTAAGAAGTGCATCTTTTTCAGAAAGAAACCTCTACAGGAACGCAAGGAACTTTTAAAGGAATTTGGAGTTTGTTTCAGATGTTGTGCTTCCACAGAACACCTGGCAAAAGACTGTAAGGCCATCATTAAGTGCATAGAATGCGGTAGCGACAACCACGTGCAAACCCTTCATCTGTACCAACACAGCACTACTCCATCCACTGACATTCCCCCCAGGGCAAAGCTTGGCGGGGAGCACGCTGAACAAACAGCAACCTCCACCCACTGTTCTCAACATGTACTAAAGTCTGTGGGGAAGGACTTTGTGGGAAATCCTGCGCTAAGTTATGCTTTGTTTGCGTATACGCAAAGAGCAAACCTGAAAGGGCCGTAAGACTGTATACCATTCTCGACGACCAATATAACCTATCTCTCGCAAGTACAGGGTTCTTTGATCTCTTAGGCATAGCAGGAGGTGCTCTACCTTATACCCTAGGTACTTGTGCAGGGATTACAGAAGTCTGGGGTAGAAGAGCCAGTGACCTTGTAGTTACTCTTCTCAACGGCAAATTGGAAATACCCTTGCCTACTATCATTGAGTGCAATCAGATCCCAACTAACAAGGATGAGATTCCCACTCCTGAAGCTGCCTTGCACCCTACTCACTTGAAAGACATAGCTGATCAAATACCTGCCTTTGATGAGAATGCTGATATCCTGTTGCTACTCGGGAGAGACATCCTAAGGGTGCACAAGGTGCGCCATCAAATCAGCGGCCCACATGATTCACCTTACGCCCAGCGTCTGGATCTAGGCTGGGTCATTACTGGCAATGTCTGTCGTAGCAACGCCAGGAAACCTCTCTCGGTTTCTTCCTTTAAAACTCATGCCCTGCCCAATAGACGCACTGCATGCTTTCCAAGAGAACAACATCACTATTGTGTGAAAGAAAGACTGTGTGTCAAAGGTAAGCCAGAGCGCATCATACTCGATGATAGTAAAGCATTTATCTTTCGGGATGACAACATTGGTAACACAGTGTCTGAAGTAACCACAAAAGACAATGAGTGAGCAGCCACAATGGAAGACAAGGAATTCTTCAGAACCATGAGTAAAGAGTTCTATCAAGATAATTCTAACAGCTGGGTGGCACCGCTACCATTCCGCACTCCAAGGAAGAGAATTCCAAATAATAGACCACACGGCAGATTCACGGTTCATCTCTTTAGAGCGCAACCTGAACCGGAAACTGGAGATGAAGAAATATTTTGTCGACTTTATGCAGAAGGTGTTTGAGAGAGATCATGCTGAACCTGCACCCCCCTCTTATACAAGGAGAAGAATGCTGGTACCTACCGTGTTTTTGTGTCTATCATCCTCCTAAGCCTGACCAGATTAGAGTGGTCTTTGACTCAAGCGCTCGCCATGAAGGCGTTTCTCTCAATGACAATATTCTCTCTGGACCCAATCTGAACAACAACCTCTTGGGAGTCCTACTACGCTTTAGACAAGAGCCAATTGCCATTATGGCCGACATTCAACAAATGTTTCATTGTTTCATCGTCCGTGAAGATAACAGAAACTTCCTCAGGTTCCGATGGTATCGCAATAATGATGTCAACAACAAGTTCATAGACTATCGGATGAAAGTTCACGTGTTCGGCAATAGCGCTTCCCCAGCAGTTGCCATTTATAGACTGAGAAACACTGAGAAACACTGCCCAAGAAGGCGAACAGGAGTTCGGGACTGATGCACGTCAGTTTGTGAAAAGGAACTTCTACGTGGATGACGGAAGAAGAGGCCATTGACCTTCTCACCAGAACCCAGAACATGCTCGCCACTGCCAACCTCAGACTACACAAAATCATCTCCAACAGCAATAAGGTAATGGGAGCATTTCCTTCCGATGATCATGCTGTCAGTGCCAAGGAATTCCAACCAGAGTCTGACCTTTCCTTCACACAACGTAGCCTTGGATTGCTGTGGGATGTTAAGCAAGACACATTCACATTTCAAACATCAGCTTGCGACAAGCCCTTTACAAAAAGAGGAGTACTGTCTGCAGTGAACAGTATCTACGACCCTTTGGGATTCATAGCACCCTTTACTATTCAGGGTAAGATATTACCCAGACAACTCACTACAGAGAACACTGACTGGGATTCCCCTTTACCCAAGGAGAAACAACAAAGGTGGGAATCCTGGAAGCCATGGCTGCTGTAGCTTATCTCCGAGCTGTACACTCTAACGGTGGAATAGGAGTAGGATTCGTCATGGGCAAAACCAAGCTAACTCCAAAGCCTGCACATACCATCCCAAGACTTGAACTCTGTGCAGCCATGTTAGCTGTTGAAATTGCTGTGTTTATAGAGCACGAAACAGAACTTGACATTGATTCCTTAGACTTTTACACAGATATCAAAATCGTGCTAGGATACATACATAATAAAACAAGACAATTCCATGTGTATGTCGGCAATCGAGTGGAACGCATAAGGAAATTCTCCACGCCAGAGCAATGGCACTATGTACCCACCGACCTTAACCCTGCCAACTTAGGCAGTCGTGCAGTGCCTGCTGCTACATTTCTGGATATATCATGGATATCCCCACCAGTACTCTTGAATGAAGAATTCTTCTCAAGGCTGTAAAGTCTATCTTTGAACTTGTCCATCTGATAACAGACTCTGATAAGGAAATCAAGACCATTGCAGTTACACTTAACACCTCTGTGGAAGCAAGGGTAAAACTAAAATCTCGTAGATTTGAGCGGTTTTCAAAGTGGTCTTCGGCTGTACGAGCGACTGCACGTCTTATTCACATTGCTCATCACTTCACAAACAAGGATGGCACAAATCAAGAGTGTCGTAAGTGGCACATTTGTAAAGGACTCCCCAATATTGCAGAGGTTGCTCAAGCGGAAAGAGTCATCATCCAATGTTTCCAACATGAAGTATATTCGCAAGAGATCCACAACTTGTCAAAAGGACTCAACCTATCCAAGGATAGCCCTCTATATCAGTTGAATCCTATAATTGATCAGAATTAACTACTTCGCTTTGGCGGTCGCATTGCAAGGTCTACTGCGATTAGCAAGGAGCGGAATCCTCTCATCGTTCCAGACCGCCACCACGTTACTGCTCTTATAGTCAGACATTACCATGAGCAAGTTCAAGCCCGGCACTTCACTGAAGGCGCAATGAGGTCTGCTGGTTTCTGGATAATCGGGATGAAAAGATGTATATCCTCCATACTCCATAAATGTGTCAAGTTCCAAAGACTAAGAGGAAAGCATCTAAATCAACAAATGGCAGAGCTACCAACAGACAGATTGAGTACCAAACCACCCTTTACCAATGTCGGTATTGACGTTTTCGGCCCCTGGACCATAGTTACACGTAAGACCTGTGGTGGAGTCGTTAATAATAAACGTTGGGCCGTGCTGTCCACTTGTTTGAGCATTCGTGCTGTGCACATTGAAGTTATAGAAACTATGGACTCTTCTTGCTTCATTAATGCCTTCAGAACATTAGTTTCCATATGTGGACCTGTTAAGTTAATTAGATCCGACTGTGGAACAAACTTTACAGGAGCAGAGAAAATAGGCAACTTCTTAAATACCAACAAGTGTAAGTGGGAATTCAACCCACCTCATTCTTCTCATATGGGAGGTTCTTGGGAACGCATGATCGGTGTTTCAAGAAAAATCCTGGACTCTATGCTGCTGGATCACAAATCTCAGCTTACACATGAAGTCTTGGTCACCTTTCTTGCCGAGGTGTCTGCCATAATCAATGCTAGACCTCTGGTTCCTGTTTCCACGGACTCAGAGTCTCCAGTATTGCTAACTCCATCTACCCTTCTAACTCAAAAGATCGGAATAGCTAGCATTCCTCCTCAGGACTTTGATTTTACCAATGTTTACAAACACCAATGGAAACAAGTTCAACATCTTGCTAATGCATTTTGGAGCCATTGGAAGATGGAGTATCTTTGCAACCTTCAAAGTCGCAGAAAATGGAAAGTAAGCAAACCCAACCTGCAAGTTGGAGACATTGTTCTCTTCAATGATAAGGACGTTCATCGTAATAATTGGCCTATGGGTCTTATCACAAACACTATTCCAAGTAACGATGGCAAGGTACGGAAAGCAGAAGTCAAAGTAATGAAAGAATGTTCTGCTAGGCACTACTTCAGACCCATAAACGAGCTAGTACTGCTTCTGCCTAAACAGGAAGATGAACTCCTCACATCAGGTTGATACAAAGGGAGGTAAGAAGGACTGGTGCTGTTGCTGCCTTCCCCTCTGAAGACAGACCTTCAAGGCAACTTGTTAAAGGGAGGTAAGAAGGACTGGTGCTGTTGCTGCCTTCCCCTCTGAAGATGGACTTACGGAACTATCTACTTCCTACCGTTCCACATTTTAAGAGCTTTTCTACAAGTATTGTAGTAATGTTTTCTTGTTTATGTTCCTTTGTTCTCTTTGTTGCAGGTGTTCTAGTAGAAAAACTTCTATATTTCATGGACTTGAACAAGGTTATTATTGTTATAAATGATATTAGAAATCATAGATTTCGACGGGGAGTATCATGTTACACATGCATGGTTTGCCTTTTTATTATGTGTGTCCCTTCTCTCTTCCCCTAGCTTCTGCTCTCTCTCTTGTCTCCTCCCCTCTTCTTCATTCTGGCTTCACCCCTCATCTCAGCTACTTGCTCCTGTTAGCTGCTCACAGCATGATTTTTTGACCTATCCATTTGTTCATCGGTGTATCATCTGCACAGTTTGGAATAAACTTCTTCACGACCACAAGGTGTCGTTTAAATCGAGTCACTGTCCGCCAATTCAACTAAGATTGATGGTTACCGCTATCTCAACACAACTGTAAGCTACAGAGATCACACTTTCAATGCTTAGATTGGAGAGGCAGAACAGTTTAACTTAAATAATTAGGCATAAAGAAGCTGTAAAGACATATATAAGAAAGCGCATCTTAGGTTAGTAGGTTCCAGATTAGAGTACTGGTGGATAGAACAAAAAATGGAGTCTCATCTTAGGTAGTTATGCTAAGCATAGGCACAACACTATTGTAGACTTATTATGAATAGTTGTCCAGTCGCCGGGTATGCAGCCGAAGCATCCGATTCTTCAAGAAGAGAAGCCCAGTCTCTCCAAAGTCAGTGTAATAGCAATATAGTAGGACCGTAATTTAGGCGTAAGATCACCGGTCAAGACAGAGACAACCCCAAGGTGTTCCCATATTTGCATAATTTCTGACCAACTCATACATAATGAAATCTCATAAATATAAGAGCAAGATACAATCATTCATCTTTTATTGCTGAAACCACCTAAAAATTATTACCGTATTTAAGACTCACCAGCCCATAAGATGCACCTAAGTTTTTGAGGAGGAAAATAAGAAAAAAATATTTTTAACCAAATGGTGTGCTTTTGGTGTGCTTTGAACTAATGGTAGCCTGTGGATGACACACTGCTATGGGGGATCTGTGGATAACGCACTGTTATGGGGGATCTGTGGATGACACACTGCTATGGGGGATCTGTGGCTGACACTGTTATGGGCGTCTGTTGATGACAGATAAATAGCATCTTATGTTATGTGTAATACACAGATCCCCACATAACAGTGTCCCTGTGTATTGTGAATGACCCCCAATACAGGGGGTGGGGGCTGGCATCTACAGTAGTTTTGGGGGGGGGGAAAGTGCGTCTTATAGGGCGAAAAATACAGTAATACTGTATATACAGGTTGCAAAATACACATATACATACAAATAATATACTAATGTCCTATGTGAAAAAAATAAAAAATAAAAAACCACTTAGGGTACATGAATGTAGCTGTATTTCCAATTGATGATTAAATGAAACCTATTCCTCATCCGTAAGGATCTCTCTCAATTGACCCTGTGTTGATGTAATTTCTTGATCAAGCGAACATAGTATCTTAGCATCCAGACCCATAAATTGTAAGGAACTATTGGTACAAATTTCCTCCCATTTCTCTGAGATAGGGAAGGATGGAAACACCTGGATACACAAGCCTCTAGGGATGAGCTTCCATTGGACATAATTCTCCAAAAAAGCTTTATTCCACCATGTTTTCATCCTGCGGTGGAGCTGTGTTTTCAATGTGCCCTGAAGCTCATTCACATTTCTCTGAGTACCACAACCATCTGATGAATTCACATCTCTAAATACTTCCGCAAGACGAGATGGCCGAGTACGTTCTCTTGCCTTCAAATCCATGGGATCCGTAACCAAAGAATCTGTGGAAACCACAGCAACCAGAAATATTGATATATACAGGTTACAAAATACACATAGACATACAAATAATATACTAATGTCCTATGTGAAAAAAGACCCTAAAAATAAAAAACCCACTCAGTGTACATTAATACACCTGTACCGAATATGAACTGAGACTAAACGGGTATAACATCAAAAACATTTTAATATTCTTTATTAAATACAAGTTACATATATAAAGAAGAGAACATGATACAAACTGTGATTATGACATTGGATGCAGGTGAGCTGGGTATTTTAAAAGGAGCACACTTACAAGGAGAGCTGCACCCCCAGAGGAAGGCATTGCCGAAACACGCGTCGGGGTACTTGGCTCTCCTGAGGTGGATATCCCTAATATAATGGGTATGCGATTATACTATGTACTATTACATATACTCACCTTTTTATTTCTGTTTAAGGACCTTCCTGTGGGAGTGGTTACCCGTCTGTGATGCGGGCGGGCGCGTGACACATATCAACTGTGGACACAGATGTATGCCCAGCATTGGGCCATTTCTGTTCCCTCCTTCTTTTTCCTCTACATGTACACGTTGTTATACCTCCTCAGGTGTAGGACACTTTTTTTTATCATGTTCTCTTCTTTATATATGTAACTTGTATTTAATAAAGAATATTTAAATTTTTTGATGTTATATCCGTTTAGTCTCAGTTTATTTTCAGTATAGATTCACATAAAAATGATGTATATAAAAGGGAAAATATGTTTTTAATACAGGTCACATAATCAGCGACCACGTGACCTTTCTCGTTGGTGTAGAGTGGCTTACAGGAGGCAGCGCGGGATGAACATGTGATTAGTCACGTGGTCGCCCCTCCTCTCGTTGTCATGGAGAAAATGTAGAACTTGGGCCCGGACGCGCTCCTTGCCGGGCGAGTCACGTGATTGCTGTAGTCACGATCACCTGACACCACAGCGCGATCACCTGACTTGTTGTCATGGTGATCGACGCTGCAGCGTCGGGTAGGGACAACACAGAGTGTTATCAGGAATAAGAAGTGATACCAGGAAATGGCCTATAGGAAGGATCCCCTGTATATTATTTCGGATGTTTAGTCAAAATTGGGCTATACTGATAAAATGTATATTAAGGGTAATCGATTATGTGTAAAAGATGGTAATTGAAATAAATTATAAAAAAAAATAAAAAATTTGACTATTTTTAAAAGGGTTTCTGATAAAGGTAAATACTGTTATAGCAGTAAGGGGAGATTCTGTTGTAGCGTGATAAAAATGAAGATAAAAAATGAAAAATTAATATTAGTGTGATAAAAAAATATAAAATAAAAATGAAGATAAAAAATGGTAATTCTTAATGGCCTAATTTTTAATGCAAGGTGATATCTGGTATGTAATAAAACATTAGACGTAGAAAAAAGGGGGGCGTATCACATAATAAAAGAAAAACAGAAAAAGCCTTAGTTGATGTATTACATTTGGAGGGATTCAGAGGTTGATCTCGAATGCTTCATTTAGAGTCTATTCGGATTATAGATCCAATACATCTCGCGGCGTCTTATACATTGTAATTTCTTGCTCTGATGTTCTGGTATTTGTTCAATGGGGGTAATTTTAAAACCTAAAAAACTACCCCCATGATAGTTTACAGCGTGTCTGGAAACGCTATGTTTTTGCCCAACATATTGTAGGCCACATGGGCATTCTAAAACATGGACCAAGTAGGTGGAATTGCAATCCAAAGAACAGGATATTGAGAGCGTTTCACCGTCTCTTTTGTTTGTAAAAAATAGTTGTTTGGCAAATAGTTTCCCAGCAGCGGCATCTAGATTGTCCACATTTTTACTGCCTTGTTTATATCGGCTACCCGTATATATGTGTTTATTTTGACTGCACTTTTTATTTCACTCTGGGCTAAAATATTCTTAAAGGGAACCTGTCACCTCCATAAGTGATATAAAACTGCCAGCATTACCTTATAGCGGCCCCCAGTCTGTTATTGATCATGTGTGTGAGACAGAAATTCGATAATCCATACTTGAGAAAAACTCTTTTTTAATCTCCATGAGCGCTCTGTTTCCTGTGAGCTTGAAGTCAAGGGGGCAGCGTCCTCCTTGCTTCAAATCAAGCAAAGCAAAGCCCGCCTCTTACCCGCCTCTTACCCGCCCCCTCTTGACTGTGATTTACATATTTTCTATTCCTTGGGATCGCGCAAGTCTGGCGCCTGCACGGTGCGCCTCTTGTGACTGCACGATCTGGTATCGGGCTCCTGCAGTCAGCCAGGCATAATTTTCTCACTGCGCATGCGCCGGCTAGATGCGGCGCGCGCCAGCAAGAATCAGCATGCGAGCTTGCGCCGGAGAGGTATATTCACAGCGGAAGCGTGATCACTGGCTTGAGTTTATTTACATTTAGTCAATGACTACTAATTGCCATGTGTTTTACTTACACCCTTAAAACTTAACTTTTATTATTATTCTAATAATTCCCTAATTGACCATCAAGAGTTAAAAACCTCAGGGTGATCTCCTATCTATGATGCTTGTATTTCGATATGACACCTCATAGGCTGATAGCCGCGCGCTGGCTCCAGATTTTTCCCTGGGTGGATGTATCTATTTAATTTATTTATAACACACTCTGATAGGTTTCACCTCTGTATTAAAATCGCCTGATAGCTGATAATGATGAGTCATGAATATTTATGAGCTCCTGACTCTCCCCGCCCACCTGCTGCTGAGTGACAGTTTGTTTCCATAGGAATCAGCAGCAGGTGGGCAGGGGAGTGGCTAGAGCTCTGAATTAAATATACGCTGGACTCAATGACATCACGCTGGACTCAAATCAGCTCATTAGCATGTGGCATCTTTGTGTGTATATTATGAGGTAACCATCTGTCACACCAGTAAGTGAATACATCTAAGGTACTTTTTAGTAGTTGATTTAGTCTCAGTTTATTTTCAGTATAGATACACCTAAAAATGATGTATATAAAAGGGAAAATATATGTATATAATTAGTTAGATTATAATCAAATATCCACATGACAGGTTCCCTTTAAGTTTTAAGGGTGTAAGTAAAACACATGGCAATTAGTAGTCATTGACTAAATGTAAATAAATATTAAAGCCTCCACGTGTGTTAGGGTCCATGTGTAAAAGATTATCACTGGCTTGAGTTCTCCTGCAGCCAGTGATCACGCTCGCGCTGTGAATATACCTCGTCGGCGGGAGCGCGCACGCTGATTCTTGCCGGCACGTGAGTGAACACGCCGAATTTAGCCGACGCATGCGCAGTGAGAAAATTATGCCCAGCTGATTGTGGGAGCCTGAGACCACAAGAGGCGCACCGCGCAGGCGCCAGACTTGCACAATCTCAAGGAATAGAAAATATGTAAATCACAGTCAAGAGGGGGCGGGTAATAGGCGGGTAAGAGGCGGGCTTTGCTGTGCTTGATTTGAAGCAAGGAGGACGCTGCCCCCTTGACTTCAAGCTCACAGGAAACAGAGCGCTCATGGAGATTAAAAAAGTGTTTTACTCAAGTATGGATTATCGAATTTCTCGCTCACAACACTGATCAATAACAGACTGGGGGCTGCTATAAGGTAATGCTGGCAGTTTTATATCACTTTTGGAGGTGACTGGTTCCCTTTAAGTGTGCTATTGGTAAGCGCCAATGCTTATTTAGGATAGATTTCCCCAAACTGTGGTTCTGATTGTAAGTCGTAATTAAATTCAGTGATTGCATAGTCTCTTTAGGAGTTGTTCTGGATTTGGCAACAGACACTCAAGTTGTGTGAGTCACAATGCTCGTTTTTTTTTTTCGCTTGGGTGATGATCTCATTAGGATATCCCTTTTCTCTGAACCTTGAGTGAAGGACTTCACTTTGTTTTTCATAATCCCTCTCCAGGGTGCAATTCTCTGGAATTGGCTAAATAGAATGTTCTGTTTCCATTTTTTATAATGTGCACTTTTATAGTCGAGATAGCTGTTGCTGTCTACTTTTGCGAGTCAAACCTTCGCCCCCCTTGTATGAAAAGCTTTAAATCCATATATTCAGTTGTAATCTTGTGGTGGGACCCCTTAGATAAAACTCCCCATTCATTGTTATTGAAATGTGATATGAATTCATCAATGCTTACATTATCCCCTCTCCAAATAATGATAGGCTCATCGTTGTACCTCTTAAAAAAGATGATATCGTTCGTCCAGTATTTTGTTGGTATATGTAAATCTCCTCAAATTTACCCATAAATTAGCAAAACTGGGCGCAAATCTCGTGCCCATAGCGGTACCCTTGTACCTGTCTATAGATCTGGTCCTGGAATCTGAATGTATTGTGTGTCAATATGAATTCAATACTATTAGTGATAAACTCTTTTTGCTGCGTTGGCATATACTCATCCTTGGCTAGGAAATCTGCAGTACATTGTATCCACAATTCATGGGGTATATTGGAATATAAAGCTGACACATCTAGAGTCAGCCATTGATAATCATCTTTCCATTTTATATTTTTCAATTTCATTATGAGTGAAGTGAAATCTTTGATGTATGATTCCAAATTTGCTACAGGTTTCTGCAAAAAAGTATCAGTGTAATGTGATAGGTTGTGTGTGAGTGAAGAGACCCCAGAGACGATTGGTCTTCCTGGTGGGTTATGGAGATTCTTATGGATCTTAGGGAGATGGTAGAAGGTCGCTAGGGTAGAATCTGTGACCATTATATATTCTCTTTCCTTTTTATCCAAAATATAATCTGCTGATTTGATTAGTGACTGGAAATCTTCTCTGTCCTGTTGGGAGGGGTCATCTTTAAGAAGTATATAGTAATCAGTGTCCAATAAAATTCTTATTGCTTCTTTAATATAATCTTCTCTATTTTGGATAACTATACCTCCCTCTTTGTCTGCATTTCGAATAATTATACCTAAGTTAGATTGAAGATTTTTAAGGGCTGATTTCTCACAGGGTTTTAGGTTGTGTTTTGATACAGAGTCTAGGTTTATTCAATGGAATTCATCAGATACAACCGAATAAAATGTATCAATGAAATTTCCCTTCTAGTGTAAAGGATAAAATTTGAAGGTGGACTAAGGCCTGATGACAGGCCTATGAGATAAAGAGTCATGAAAGTATTACTGTACGTCAAGCAACAGCTGTACCCAACCTGGAGGAACCAACCGAGCTGTAAACTTTCTAGCTGCTACTGATACAACCCTTTATAGCACAGTCACCCATTCAGCATTAGAAATATCTATGTTACTCCATGCCTGAAGGAAGAAGGACTCACTAACAGAACATGTGCAGTGTCCCACTGCAATGCAGCAGTACACTACAAAGCGGTTCAAACATTTAAGTGGTAAATGCATTTCCTGTACTTTTTATGCAGGCAGTTAATAGGCCTCATTTACATCCACCACAGGGCTGTTGTTACCCTCTCCTTAAATAGAGAAGGTGTTAGACCAGCCTCCTCTTAGAGCAGAGAGGAGTAAGCACAAGCTAAATCACAGAACTAAAAAAAAGCCAGCCCTGGAATATCAACCAGCCAGAGTGAGCCAAGAGAAATACCAGAAAAGCCCAAAAAGCATGCCAGATGTAAAAGAGGAGATGTAGAGAGACGTTCTGTGGAGAATTGCTGTATGAAAATTACCACCAAGTCTCCACAGCCACATGTGAAGGAGATTAAAGTGTTATGGTGCCTGGACACACCTTTGGAGCAGAGGACACTGTAGACACATACATTGTAAATGTGGCAACCCCAAAAAAAGGTGCAGGGCATAGTCTGACATTGTGGTCCACCTCATGGTTGCACTGCAGACAGAGAAGTGTTGCATACCTATTGTTGGACACCTATGCAAGATTCAGCTACAGAAGTGCAGTGTAAGGATAATTGCTTTAAAGAGACATCTTGGTCTATTAGGCACTATTTGCATGCTGCCGGTCCATGCATGCCCAGAACTGTAACTGTTATAGCTGAACTTGAATCTTCAGTAAAAAAAACTTTCTACTTCAAATCTGCCTCATTATTGTCCTCAGAACTGCACAGGACCCTGCCTTGCACCCTACAATTCCTCACAATTCGTCACCCTCAAGGGCCTCCCGAACCACCATCAGGCAGGAGAACCTCAAGACCAGGATGTGCCCCAAAGGCAAGAAAGTAGCGCCCTTCCCATGCCTACAAAGCCCAGGGGAGCATCAAAGTGAGTACAAACTACAACCACCATTCTAGCTACAATGACTCCTATATTGTCCTCTGCTTTTTTCTTCCTGGATCACTGCATACAAATGCCATCACAAACAGGATCCTATCCTCTGTGCCATCACAAACAGGATCCTATCCTCTGTGCCTATCTGTAACCCCCCACCCCCTTATGAGTGTGTGGATAACTGGCATCGTTATTGCCTAGAAAGGCTGCCTGTGTGGCAAAAGAAGTGCATGGTGAACATTAGAAAGGACTCTAGTACGTACAGTACAGACCAAAGTTTGGACACACCTTCTCATTCACAGAGTTTTCTTTATTTTCATGACTATGAAAATTGTAGATTCACACTGAAGGCATCAAAACTATAAATTAACACATGTGGAATTATATACATAACAAAAAAAGTATGAAACAACTGAAAATATGTCATATTCTAGGTTCTTCAAAGTAGCCACCTTTTGCTTTGATTACTGCTTTGCACACTCTTGGCATTCTCTTGATGAGCTTCAAGAGGTAGTCACCTGAAATGGTCTTCACTTCACAGGTGTGCCCTGTCAGGTTTAATAAGTGGGATTTCTTGCCTTATAAATGGGGTTGGGAACATCAGTTGGGTTGTGGAGAAGTCAGGTGGATACACAGCTGATAGTCCTACTGAATAGACTGTTAGAATTTGTATTATGGCAAGAAAAAAGCAGCTAAGTAAAGAAAAATGAGTGGCCATCATTTCTTTAAGAAATGAAGGTCAGTCAGTCCGAAAAATTGGGAAAACTTTGAAAGTGGCCCCAAGTGCAGTCAAAAAAGACATCAAGCGCTACAAAGAAACTGGCTCACATGCGGACCGTCCCAGGAAAAGAAGACCAAGAGTCACCTCTGCTGCGGAGGATAAGTTCATCGGAGTCACCAGCCTCAGAAATCGCAGGTTAACAGCAGCTCAGATTAGAGACCAGGTCAATGCCACACAGAGTTCTAGCAGCAGACACATCTCTTGAACAACTGTTAAGAGGAGACTGTGTGAATCAGGCCTTCATGGTAGAATATCTGCTAGGAAACCACTGCTAAGGACAGGCAACAAGCAGAAGAGACTTGTTTGGGCTAAAGAACACAAGGAATGGACATTAGACCAGTGGAAATCTGTGCTTTGGTCTGATGAGTCCAAATTTGAGATCTTTGGTTCCAACCACCGTGTCTTTGTGCGACGCAGAAAAGGTGAACAGATAGACTCTACATGCCTGGTTCCCACCGTAAAGCATGGAGGAGGAGGTGTGATGGTGGGGGGGGGGGGGGCTTTTCTGGTGACACTGTTGGGGATTGTTTCAAAATTGAAGGCATGCTGAACCAGCATGGCTACCACAGCATCTTGCAGCGGCATGCTATTCCATCCGGTTTGCGTTTAGTTGGACCATCATTTATTTTTCAACAGGACAATGGCCCCAAACACACCTCCAGGCTCTGTAAGGGCTATGAAAAAAAAAAAAAAAACTCTTTGAATGAGAAGGTGTGTCCAAACTTTTGGTCTGTACTGTATGTGCAGCATTAATTATCCATAGATACACAATATAACAAAACATGTGTGGGATCATATCAGAAAACCTAAAAGTAATCAAAGCCACACATAGATAAATACAAAAATAACATCTTTATTAATTAATACAACAATGAGTAAAAAATGCAGGGAGTGGAATAAACAGGCAAACCCCATAGCAGAGGTAATATGTGGTAATAAATATTTCATAGGTATATAACCATAACTTGAGACATATTGTATCACCAGTTAATCCAACACAGAAAGTACTGATCAATGAAGTAAAATACAGTAGCGTGGGGATACCAGGTATTGATAGTGGGGTGACAATGAGCAGAAATCATCTACCCCATAAATGGATCATCCGTTATCCCAGGAAAAATTTCCCTCTGCAACTCAATGTAAACAGCAAATTCACTGTGTGAAAAACTGGGTATAGCAGGGTTTATGTGGTGGCATGGCCGACACCCAACACAGCCGACAACCAACCACACCCTGAGCATAAATACAAGAGGCAAAATACCTGTAATAATAAATACCAACCAGTTTGGGGAGAGCCTAAAGCCCGACGTACGTTTCACACCCCCTGGAAGAAGGAAGAAGGTTGTCCGCTTTATTTATATTAATGACCTATCCTCAGGATAGGTCATCAATATCTGATCAGCGAAGGGGCCGACTCTGGGCACCCCCACGATCAGCTGTTTGAAGAGAAGGCCGCGATCGTGCAAGCGCTGCCTTCTCCGCTTTGTTTACCTGCTTGCTGTCACAACTGCAGCGGTGAGCATTCATTTCTATGGGGCGGTTCCTTCACTTCAATGGAGCTGGGGTGCCGGGAGTCCTCAGGATAGGTCATAAATCTAAATAAAGCAGACAACCCCTTTAAATTACGTCTCCAAATGTCTGCTCCTTCTGCCAAGCACAGTAAGTCCAGTCACGCCTCCAGTTTAATGCAAGTGAACCTAGGGCGTGGGCCTCAGCAGGAAACAGACAGATAAGTCTGCGTCCAGATAGCAAGAAGCCCTACTAGCTCCAGCAGATGGAGTATAGCGTGGAAAGGTGGTATCCTGAATTAAAATGGAATACATAAGAAGACTACTTTGAGCGATCATTGACTTTCTCCTCAGCTGGGACATGTGTATTACTGGCCTCTAGATCTGCTGCTTCCCCCACCGACAGCTTTGTCTCATGAAAAGACACCTTCAGCTATGTTTACTTCTGAGGGATCATCTTCATGCCATGTTCAGGTTGCAGAAGAGGTTGGAGGAATTTGACCAGAACATGCCTGGTGTTAGAAGACTTGTCAGACAGAAGGGGTGAACTATCTGCTGACACATTCTCTGGTCTGTAGCTCTGGACTGCAGAGAAGGTGAAGGATCATCATGACTTCCACTAAAGCTGTGAGTTTGGCTTCATCCTCCTGGAGAGAACTTGTTGACCAGTGTGCCTTGAAACACACATATCCCCCGAAACACCTGCACAATCTGTACATTGGAGAGAAGGTTGAATATATCCTCACTCTTAGCCCCCTGTGGGCCCTGTGCTATAGGAGTTACCTGGCTGGAGCAGTTTAGGTCTTTTCTACCAAAATTGTGGAATGAACCGCATGGTGGTATGCAAGTACATTTCTCATTTTGGTCCTATTGGCCACGAACCCTTTACCCATTGCTTACGGAAAATGCCACCACCAGGCTGCTGCCTGGTCCCCCACCTGCAGTGACTCTGAACCGTCTACTAAAAGTGAGTAGGCCATTCAGGCCAGCCTCCGACCCCCACAAGGAAAATAGAGCCGTGGAGCAAGTTGAATAGCGACTCCTCATGTTAATGTTGGGGTGGTAGTTTCCTAAGCCACGCAGGAGCCTATTCCACATGAACTCCATATGGATTCCACCCTGTATTTCACTTTTACAATCTCAGTTGTGCCTGTTGCACCAAATTTCCCTTCTCAAGTTAAATACAAGCTTGATTTGTGCAACATTTAAGAATTGTGCCCAGGGGAGAACTTTTTAAACCCTAAAGACCTCTATGTTCCTTCCTATGTAACATTTAATACTCATGCCCAGAGATTAGATTTTAATTCAAGTGCTCTTTTAATTGCAACGACCATGTTAAGTACCCAGATAGAGACTTTATGGGGGAGATTTATCAAAACTAGTATAAAGAAAAACTGGCTTAGCTGCCTAAAGCAACAAATCAGATTCCACTTTTTATTTTTTAACGGAGCTCTGAAAAATGAAAGGTGGAATCTGGTTGATATTGGCAACTAGGCCAGTGTTCCTACACCAGTTTTGATAACTATCCCCCTACATGTCTAAGTCTACGGTGATCAATTACACCTAGGGATGCCCAGGGATGGATGTCCCCCTGTGAATTGCTGCACTTTTAATAGACTTTGCAGGACTGAGCCTTAAGAAAAATGTAGCCCCTATGTCTCATCCAATCTTCAAATCAGAGAATTGTTTTGATCTTTAGTTCACTGACCTCTGTCTCACAAAAAGGAAGCTATGCCTGCAATGTAAAGAGATAAAAACCTGTTCGATTCATGCATCTCTAGTCTCTAGGATTTATGTCATGTTAAAAGATCTAAAGAATGTGAGACAGAGGAGGGAACCAGATATAGTGGAAGGAAAGCAAAGATAGTGGATGGTACCAGAGGTATTGGAGGACACCAGAGATACAGGAGCACAAGAGGTAGTGAGGACACCCAAGGCAGTTGAGGCACCAGCGACAGTGGGGACATCAGAGATAGAGATCATTAGAGATAATTTGAGATGAGTGAATTTCTAAAAAATTTGATTTGGTCGGAAGTAACATCATGTAACATTTGGCGGAAGTAACATCACGTAACCATAGTGATAGAATAAACAATTAGAAACCGGAAACAACTGAAGAGAGGATCCCAGCCGCAATAATCACCCAAATAACTATATATATTTAAATACTACACATTTCTTTGTAGCAATAGCAAAGCTAAATAATATTGCACAATTATGATAATGCCGCTGGGATGTCTTCAGGTTTTCTAAAGGCAAAAAACAAAAAGAGAAAAGTATATTAATTTACAGCAAATGGTACATGTTTTGTATACAAAAGAAAAACAATTATAACTAATGTACAAAATATATTGGAGTCTGGAGATTTACAAGAAACTATGGAGATCGTACTCCCGGTTCAAGCCTTTGGGCTCCAATGTTTGTAAAGTGTGAATCCAATAGGATTCACGCTTCTTCAACATCTTAACCCTATCACCACCTCTGCGGGGTTGTGGCACATGTTCAATAATCTGGAAACAAAGCTGCGAAATATTGTGGTTAAAGCGATCAAAGTGGTGTGGGCTAGGTAGAAGCAGATTCTTTTTTCGTATGGTCGATTTATGTTTAGAGAAGCGATCCTTCATACGCATGGAGGTCTCGCCTATGTATAATAAACCACACGGACACTTCAATAAATATACAACAAAATTGCTGTTGCATGTATAGAATCCCTGAATGGGAAATTGTTTCCCTGTGTGCGGATGTGAAAAATGTTCACCTTTAATTACACTTGAACAGTGTATACATCCTAGACAAGGGAAAGTGACCTTTTTTGGTGTAGATAAAGTACTTTGTCGTTTTTTCCGTATGAATACTGCCTATATCAGCCCGCACCACCATGTCGCGTATATTTTTGTTACGTTTATAACAAATAAGTGGACGACTCTGGAACTCCTCAACAGAGGGATATGCCCTAGATAGGATATTCCAATGTCGGTTGAAATTAATCTGCATTTATGGATCCAAGGATGAAATTTCGAAACAAAAGGAATACGTGATTTTTTAATGGTTTTATCGCATGCAAGGATGGCCTTATTCCTCTCCTGACTGAGTAGTGAAGTGGGGTAACCGCGATGTTTAAACCTATCACTCATCTCACTGAGGCGAGTGTCCTCAGTCCCAGCATCAGAGACGATTCTACGAATCCTCTGGAACTGGGAGTGGGGTAAAGCTTTTTTTGACCGTAGGAGGGTGGTTGCTCGAATAATGTAGAAGAGAATTTCTATCAGTACTTTTAATATGCAAATCAGTTTCTATTGATCCATCTTTCCCTTTAATGACAACAGTATCCAAGAAACGAATCCCCTTGGCATCATAATGTGCAGTAAACTGCAATTCACTCCACACAGAATTCAAATGATCCGAAAACTCAAGAAGGGTCCGAATGCCGCCACGCCACACACAAAAGGGTCTGAGGCTGAGAAACAAGCCATTGAGGATCTTATGCAGGACAACACTTTGATCCTTAAACCTGCGGATAAAGGGGGTGTCCTTGTCCTTATGGACAAGGAGTATTATACCTCTGAAATTTTGGGGCAATTGGCTAATACCGAGGTTTATCAACCGCTACCAGGGGATCCTGTATATGCCATTAAAAATAAGCTTTGTACTATAGTGGGTATATACTTGCATGATAAGACCATAGATCCCAAATTGGGCGAATATTTAAAATCATCATCCTGTTACGCCGGTATTCTACACACTTCCTAAGGTTCATAAGTCCCTTACTCAGCCCCCTGGTCGACAAATTGTGGCTTTGACCAACTCTATTTTGTCCCCTCCAGCTATTCTGCTTGATAAGGTTTTGACACCTTTGACTAAAATTATGCCTTCTTTTCTTCTTGATACCAATCAATTTCTTAATGAAATTAGGACATTGGCGTTACAGGACGATGACTTGTTGGTAACCTTTGACGTATGTTCTTTATATACTTCCATCACTCATTCTAAAGGTATACGGGCTGTTGAATGGCTGTTATCCCTCTCCACTTACACTGCATGTGAAAAAAACTTTTTTGGGGGTTTATTGTAAATTATTTTGTATTATTTTATTTTCCAGGATACATTTTATAAACAGTGTTGTGGCACCGCGATGGGTTCGAATGCCGCACCGCCGTACGCAAACACATACATGTCATGGTTTGAATATTTATTCCAATGAATTATTTAAACTACATTGTATCTTCTGGCGAAGATTTGTCGATGATGTGTTTTGTGTGTGGCGTGGTGGCATTCGGACCCTTCTTGAGTTTTCGGATCATTTGAATTCTGTGTGGAGTGAATTGCAGTTTACTGCACATTATGATGCCAAGGGGATTCGTTTCTTGGATACTGTTGTCATTAAAGGGAAAGATGGATCAATAGAAACTGATTTGCATATTAAAGTACTGATAGAAATTCTCTTCTACATTATTCGAGGAACCACCCTCCTACGGTCAAAAAAGCTTTACCCCACTCCCAGTTCCAGAGGATTCGTAGGATCGTCTCTGATGCTGGGACTGAGGAAACTCGCCTCAGTGAGATGAGTGATAGGTTTAAACATCGCGGTTACCCCACTTCACTACTCAATCAGGAGAGGAATAAGGCCCATCCTTGCATGCGATAAAACCATAAAAAAATCACGTATTCCTTTTGTTTCGAAATTTCATCCTTGGATCCATAAATGCAGATTAATTTTCAACCGACATTGGAATATCCTATCTAGGGCATATCCCTCTGTTGAGGAGTTCCAGAGTCGTCCACTTATTTGTTATAAACGTAACAAAAACATACGCGACACGGTGGTGCGGGCTGATATAGGCAGTATTCAAATGGAAAAACGACAAAGTACTTTATCTACACCAAAAAAGGGCACTTTCCCTTGTCTAGGATGTATACACTGTTCAAGTGTAATTAAAGGTGAACATTTTTCACATCCGCACACAGGGAAACAATTTCCTATTCAGGGATTCTATACATGCAACAGCAATTTTGTTGTATATTTATTGAAGTGTCCGTGTGGTTTATTATACATAGGCGAGACCTCCATGCGTATGAAGGATCGCTTCTCTAAACATAAATCGACCATACGAAAAAAGAATCTGCTTCTACCTATCCCACACCACTTTGATCGCTTTAACCACAATATTTCGCAGCTTTGTTTCCAGATTATTGAACATGTGCCACAACCCCGCAGAGGTGGTGATAGGGTTAAGATGTTGAAGAAGCGTGAATCCTATTGGATTCACACTTTACAAACATTGGAGCCCAAAGGCTTGAACCGGGAGTACGATCTCCATAGTTTCTTGTAAATCTCCAGACTCCAATATATTTTGTACATTAGTTATAATTGTTTTTCTTTTGTATACAAAAACATGTACCATTTGCTGTAAATTAATATACTTTTCTCTTTTTGTTTTTTGCCTTTAGAAAACCTGAAGACATCCCAGCGGCATTATCATAATTGTGCAATATTATTTAGCTTTGCTATTGCTACAAAGAAATGAATAGTATTTAAATATATATAGTTATTTGGGTGATTATTGCGGCTGGGATCCTCTCTTCAGTTGTTTCCGGTTTCTAATTGTTTATTCTATCACTATGGTTACGTGATGTTACTTCCGCCTTGGCGGTCTATTTAAATGCCGTGTGTTCACTATGCTTGTATATCACATCCTATCTATACGTTTGAGAAAGGCTCCTGATGTGAGTCGAAACGCGTCACAGATTATTAAATGTAACAATAAAGACATAATCTTTCTTTCAAGAATACAGTAAGTGCTGGTCTTTCTTTATTATAGAGTGGAGAGGGGGTCAGCAGTAAGTTTGTGTTGACGTCACTGATTATTTTGCCCTTCCTCTGATCCATCAGAACAATAACCCCCAAAAAAGGGATCCTGTCTGTTGAGCATCCGTCTTTACTCGGTCAGCATTTGGTCAGTAATCCATCAGTATTGCTAAGGCCCAAAAAAAAAAACAGGAGTGGATCCAGAACAGAGATGACACGTGAGTAGAATATTTATGTCTTCTGTGTTTTGTACCCACTCCTGCTTTTGGCTACCAAATCATAAGCTGCTACATGGAGAGGATCCGTTGTGTGTCTCATTTTTCCTTCCTTCTGACAGATCAGAAGAAGGGTCAAATAAATGGTGATGTCATCCAGGGCAAAAAAGCAAAATAGTGGCCCAATCATGGAGTGGTGAGATAGCAGCAGCAGCATAAGAAGACCACAGAGTGGCCCAATGACAGAGTCTGGAGGTGGTGACAGCATCAGGAGGAGGCCACAGACTGGCACAATGACAGTGTGGAGGTGGCAGCAGCATGAGGAGGCCATAGAGTGGCACAATGACAGTGTGGAGGTGATAGCAGCTTGAGGAGACCACAGATTCTTAAGGTGGCAGCAACATGAGGAAACCACAGAGTGGTTAGGTGGAAGCATCATGAGTAGACCACAGAGTTGCCCAGTGACAGAGTGTTGAGCTGGCAGCAGCATAAGGAGACCACAGAGTTGGGAGGTGGCAGCAGTATGAGAAGACCACAGAGTGGTAAGGTGGCAACAGCATGAGGAGACCACAGAGTGGCCCAATGACAGTGTGGAGGTGACAGCAGCATTAGGAGACCACAGAGTTTTAAGGTGGCAACAACATGAGGAAACCACAGAGTGGTTAGGTGGAAGCAGCATGAGTAGACCACAGAGTGGCCCAGTGACATATTGGTGAGCTGGCAGCAGCATAAGGAGATCACAGAGTGGGGAGGTGGCAGCAGCGTAAGGAGACCACAGAGTGGTAAGGTGGCAAGAGCATGAGGAGACCACAGAGTGGCCCAATGACAGAGTGGGGAGGTGGCAGCAGCATGAGGAGACCACAGAGTGGTGAGGTGGCAGCAGAATGAGGAGACCACCTAGTGGCGCAGTGACATAGTGGTGAGGTGGCAGCAGCATGAGGAGACCACAGAGTGGTGAGGTGGCTAAAGACATCCTAAAGCTTCAAGAACTTAGTGATCTTCTGCTAGAGCTTCAACTAGCTAAAGTTGACACCCACCTACCCGGTCTTAGTTACCTTGACACCCCTCATGGCATCAACCCTATGGTCGTTAAGCTACCAAATGGCATCCAAGAAAAATGGGTTAGTCAAGGATTACTTACAAGAAAAGGTATGGAGTAGCCTTTCCTCCCTTTTCCTACTTTTGTACCTTCATAAAGGAAATTGCGGACTCTAAGAATGACCCAAGTTTCTTCTACGGTGACTGTGACCCTCTTAGTCCACCTTCTCCAGAACTTGCAAACACTCGCATAACGCACAGAGACCGCAGGGGTCCAGTGTCAGTGAAAAGGACTGATGTTCAACCTGCACCTGGTACGGTTCTTCCGAAGACTGAACAAAACAAGAAACTTGAGGATCCGAATCGCCAATGTCCCATATATAACAAGCCACACCCACTTAAGAAGTGCATCTTTTTCAGAAAGAAACCTCTACAGGAACGCAAGGAACTTTTAAAGGAATTTGGAGTTTGTTTCAGATGTTGTGCTTCCACAGAACACCTGGCAAAAGACTGTAAGGCCATCATTAAGTGCATAGAATGCGGTAGCGACAACCACGTGCAAACCCTTCATCTGTACCAACACAGCACTACTCCATCCACTGACATTCCCCCCAGGGCAAAGCTTGGCGGGGAGCACGCTGAACAAACAGCAACCTCCACCCACTGTTCTCAACATGTACTAAAGTCTGTGGGGAAGGACTTTGTGGGAAATCCTGCGCTAAGTTATGCTTTGTTTGCGTATACGCAAAGAGCAAACCTGAAAGGGCCGTAAGACTGTATACCATTCTCGACGACCAATATAACCTATCTCTCGCAAGTACAGGGTTCTTTGATCTCTTAGGCATAGCAGGAGGTGCTCTACCTTATACCCTAGGTACTTGTGCAGGGATTACAGAAGTCTGGGGTAGAAGAGCCAGTGACCTTGTAGTTACTCTTCTCAACGGCAAATTGGAAATACCCTTGCCTACTATCATTGAGTGCAATCAGATCCCAACTAACAAGGATGAGATTCCCACTCCTGAAGCTGCCTTGCACCCTACTCACTTGAAAGACATAGCTGATCAAATACCTGCCTTTGATGAGAATGCTGATATCCTGTTGCTACTCGGGAGAGACATCCTAAGGGTGCACAAGGTGCGCCATCAAATCAGCGGCCCACATGATTCACCTTACGCCCAGCGTCTGGATCTAGGCTGGGTCATTACTGGCAATGTCTGTCGTAGCAACGCCAGGAAACCTCTCTCGGTTTCTTCCTTTAAAACTCATGCCCTGCCCAATAGACGCACTGCATGCTTTCCAAGAGAACAACATCACTATTGTGTGAAAGAAAGACTGTGTGTCAAAGGTAAGCCAGAGCGCATCATACTCGATGATAGTAAAGCATTTATCTTTCGGGATGACAACATTGGTAACACAGTGTCTGAAGTAACCACAAAAGACAATGAGTGAGCAGCCACAATGGAAGACAAGGAATTCTTCAGAACCATGAGTAAAGAGTTCTATCAAGATAATTCTAACAGCTGGGTGGCACCGCTACCATTCCGCACTCCAAGGAAGAGAATTCCAAATAATAGACCACACGGCAGATTCACGGTTCATCTCTTTAGAGCGCAACCTGAACCGGAAACTGGAGATGAAGAAATATTTTGTCGACTTTATGCAGAAGGTGTTTGAGAGAGATCATGCTGAACCTGCACCCCCCTCTTATACAAGGAGAAGAATGCTGGTACCTACCGTGTTTTTGTGTCTATCATCCTCCTAAGCCTGACCAGATTAGAGTGGTCTTTGACTCAAGCGCTCGCCATGAAGGCGTTTCTCTCAATGACAATATTCTCTCTGGACCCAATCTGAACAACAACCTCTTGGGAGTCCTACTACGCTTTAGACAAGAGCCAATTGCCATTATGGCCGACATTCAACAAATGTTTCATTGTTTCATCGTCCGTGAAGATAACAGAAACTTCCTCAGGTTCCGATGGTATCGCAATAATGATGTCAACAACAAGTTCATAGACTATCGGATGAAAGTTCACGTGTTCGGCAATAGCGCTTCCCCAGCAGTTGCCATTTATAGACTGAGAAACACTGAGAAACACTGCCCAAGAAGGCGAACAGGAGTTCGGGACTGATGCACGTCAGTTTGTGAAAAGGAACTTCTACGTGGATGACGGAAGAAGAGGCCATTGACCTTCTCACCAGAACCCAGAACATGCTCGCCACTGCCAACCTCAGACTACACAAAATCATCTCCAACAGCAATAAGGTAATGGGAGCATTTCCTTCCGATGATCATGCTGTCAGTGCCAAGGAATTCCAACCAGAGTCTGACCTTTCCTTCACACAACGTAGCCTTGGATTGCTGTGGGATGTTAAGCAAGACACATTCACATTTCAAACATCAGCTTGCGACAAGCCCTTTACAAAAAGAGGAGTACTGTCTGCAGTGAACAGTATCTACGACCCTTTGGGATTCATAGCACCCTTTACTATTCAGGGTAAGATATTACCCAGACAACTCACTACAGAGAACACTGACTGGGATTCCCCTTTACCCAAGGAGAAACAACAAAGGTGGGAATCCTGGAAGCCATGGCTGCTGTAGCTTATCTCCGAGCTGTACACTCTAACGGTGGAATAGGAGTAGGATTCGTCATGGGCAAAACCAAGCTAACTCCAAAGCCTGCACATACCATCCCAAGACTTGAACTCTGTGCAGCCATGTTAGCTGTTGAAATTGCTGTGTTTATAGAGCACGAAACAGAACTTGACATTGATTCCTTAGACTTTTACACAGATATCAAAATCGTGCTAGGATACATACATAATAAAACAAGACAATTCCATGTGTATGTCGGCAATCGAGTGGAACGCATAAGGAAATTCTCCACGCCAGAGCAATGGCACTATGTACCCACCGACCTTAACCCTGCCAACTTAGGCAGTCGTGCAGTGCCTGCTGCTACATTTCTGGATATATCATGGATATCCCCACCAGTACTCTTGAATGAAGAATTCTTCTCAAGGCTGTAAAGTCTATCTTTGAACTTGTCCATCTGATAACAGACTCTGATAAGGAAATCAAGACCATTGCAGTTACACTTAACACCTCTGTGGAAGCAAGGGTAAAACTAAAATCTCGTAGATTTGAGCGGTTTTCAAAGTGGTCTTCGGCTGTACGAGCGACTGCACGTCTTATTCACATTGCTCATCACTTCACAAACAAGGATGGCACAAATCAAGAGTGTCGTAAGTGGCACATTTGTAAAGGACTCCCCAATATTGCAGAGGTTGCTCAAGCGGAAAGAGTCATCATCCAATGTTTCCAACATGAAGTATATTCGCAAGAGATCCACAACTTGTCAAAAGGACTCAACCTATCCAAGGATAGCCCTCTATATCAGTTGAATCCTATAATTGATCAGAATTAACTACTTCGCTTTGGCGGTCGCATTGCAAGGTCTACTGCGATTAGCAAGGAGCGGAATCCTCTCATCGTTCCAGACCGCCACCACGTTACTGCTCTTATAGTCAGACATTACCATGAGCAAGTTCAAGCCCGGCACTTCACTGAAGGCGCAATGAGGTCTGCTGGTTTCTGGATAATCGGGATGAAAAGATGTATATCCTCCATACTCCATAAATGTGTCAAGTTCCAAAGACTAAGAGGAAAGCATCTAAATCAACAAATGGCAGAGCTACCAACAGACAGATTGAGTACCAAACCACCCTTTACCAATGTCGGTATTGACGTTTTCGGCCCCTGGACCATAGTTACACGTAAGACCTGTGGTGGAGTCGTTAATAATAAACGTTGGGCCGTGCTGTCCACTTGTTTGAGCATTCGTGCTGTGCACATTGAAGTTATAGAAACTATGGACTCTTCTTGCTTCATTAATGCCTTCAGAACATTAGTTTCCATATGTGGACCTGTTAAGTTAATTAGATCCGACTGTGGAACAAACTTTACAGGAGCAGAGAAAATAGGCAACTTCTTAAATACCAACAAGTGTAAGTGGGAATTCAACCCACCTCATTCTTCTCATATGGGAGGTTCTTGGGAACGCATGATCGGTGTTTCAAGAAAAATCCTGGACTCTATGCTGCTGGATCACAAATCTCAGCTTACACATGAAGTCTTGGTCACCTTTCTTGCCGAGGTGTCTGCCATAATCAATGCTAGACCTCTGGTTCCTGTTTCCACGGACTCAGAGTCTCCAGTATTGCTAACTCCATCTACCCTTCTAACTCAAAAGATCGGAATAGCTAGCATTCCTCCTCAGGACTTTGATTTTACCAATGTTTACAAACACCAATGGAAACAAGTTCAACATCTTGCTAATGCATTTTGGAGCCATTGGAAGATGGAGTATCTTTGCAACCTTCAAAGTCGCAGAAAATGGAAAGTAAGCAAACCCAACCTGCAAGTTGGAGACATTGTTCTCTTCAATGATAAGGACGTTCATCGTAATAATTGGCCTATGGGTCTTATCACAAACACTATTCCAAGTAACGATGGCAAGGTACGGAAAGCAGAAGTCAAAGTAATGAAAGAATGTTCTGCTAGGCACTACTTCAGACCCATAAACGAGCTAGTACTGCTTCTGCCTAAACAGGAAGATGAACTCCTCACATCAGGTTGATACAAAGGGAGGTAAGAAGGACTGGTGCTGTTGCTGCCTTCCCCTCTGAAGACAGACCTTCAAGGCAACTTGTTAAAGGGAGGTAAGAAGGACTGGTGCTGTTGCTGCCTTCCCCTCTGAAGATGGACTTACGGAACTATCTACTTCCTACCGTTCCACATTTTAAGAGCTTTTCTACAAGTATTGTAGTAATGTTTTCTTGTTTATGTTCCTTTGTTCTCTTTGTTGCAGGTGTTCTAGTAGAAAAACTTCTATATTTCATGGACTTGAACAAGGTTATTATTGTTATAAATGATATTAGAAATCATAGATTTCGACGGGGAGTATCATGTTACACATGCATGGTTTGCCTTTTTATTATGTGTGTCCCTTCTCTCTTCCCCTAGCTTCTGCTCTCTCTCTTGTCTCCTCCCCTCTTCTTCATTCTGGCTTCACCCCTCATCTCAGCTACTTGCTCCTGTTAGCTGCTCACAGCATGATTTTTTGACCTATCCATTTGTTCATCGGTGTATCATCTGCACAGTTTGGAATAAACTTCTTCACGACCACAAGGTGTCGTTTAAATCGAGTCACTGTCCGCCAATTCAACTAAGATTGATGGTTACCGCTATCTCAACACAACTGTAAGCTACAGAGATCACACTTTCAATGCTTAGATTGGAGAGGCAGAACAGTTTAACTTAAATAATTAGGCATAAAGAAGCTGTAAAGACATATATAAGAAAGCGCATCTTAGGTTAGTAGGTTCCAGATTAGAGTACTGGTGGATAGAACAAAAAATGGAGTCTCATCTTAGGTAGTTATGCTAAGCATAGGCACAACACTATTGTAGACTTATTATGAATAGTTGTCCAGTCGCCGGGTATGCAGCCGAAGCATCCGATTCTTCAAGAAGAGAAGCCCAGTCTCTCCAAAGTCAGTGTAATAGCAATATAGTAGGACCGTAATTTAGGCGTAAGATCACCGGTCAAGACAGAGACAACCCCAAGGTGTTCCCATATTTGCATAATTTCTGACCAACTCATACATAATGAAATCTCATAAATATAAGAGCAAGATACAATCATTCATCTTTTATTGCTGAAACCACCTAAAAATTATTACCGTATTTTTCACCCTATAAGACTCACCAGCCCATAAGATGCACCTAAGTTTTTAAGGAGGAAAATAAGAAAAAAATATTTTTAACCAAATGGTGTGCTTTTAACTAATGGTAGCCTGTGGATGACACACTGTTAAGGGGAATCTGTGGATAACGCACTGTTATGGGGGATCTGTGGATGACACTGTTATGGGGGATCTGTGGCTGACACTGTTATGGGAGTCTGCTGATGGCACTGTTATGGGGGATCTGTGGACGACAGATAAATAGCATCTTATGTTATGTGTAATCCACAGATCCCCCCCATAACAGTGTCCCTGTGTATTGTGAATGACCCTCAATACAGGGGGTGGGGGCTGGCATCTACAGTAGTTTTGTGGGGGGGGGGAAAGTGCGTCTTATAGGGCGAAAAATACAGTAATACTGTATATACAGGTTGCAAAATACACATATACATACAAATAATATACTAATGTCCTATGTGAAAAAAATAAAAAATAAAAACCCACTCAGGGTACATGAATGTAGCTGTAGCTGTATTTCCAATTGATGATTAAATGAAACCTATTCCTCATCCGTAAGGATCTCTCTCAATTGACCCTGTGTTGATGTAATTTCTTGATCAAGCGAACATAGTATCTTAGCATCCAGACCCATAAATTGTAAGGAACTATTGGTACAAATTTCCTCCCATTTCTCTGAGATAGGGAAGGATGGAAACACCTGGATACACAAGCCTCTAGGGATGAGCTTCCATTGGACATAATTCTCCAAAAAAGCTTTATTCCACCATGTTTTCATCCTGCGGTGGAGCTGTGTTTTCAATGTGCCCTGAAGCTCATTCACATTTCTCTGAGTACCACAACCATCTGATGAATTCACATCTCTAAATACTTCCGCAAGACGAGATGGCCGAGTACGTTCTCTTGCCTTCAAATCCATGGGATCCGTAACCAAAGAATCTGTGGAAACCACAGCAACCAGAAATATTGATATATACAGGTTACAAAATACACATAGACATACAAATAATATACTAATGTCCTATGTGAAAAAAGACCCTAAAAATAAAAAACCCACTCAGTGTACATTAATACACCTGTACCGAATATGAACTGAGACTAAACGGGTATAACATCAAAACATTTTAATATTCTTTATTAAATACAAGTTACATATATAAAGAAGAGAACATGATAAAAAAAAGTGTCCTACACCTGAGGAGGTATAACAACGTGTACATGTAGAGGAAAAAGAAGGAGGGAACAGAAATGGCCCAATGCTGGGCATACATCTGTGTCCACAGTTGATATGTGTCACGCGCCCGCCCGCATCACAGACGGGTAACCACTCCCACAGGAAGGTCCTTAAACAGAAATAAAAAGGTGAGTATATGTAATAGTACATAGTATAATCGCATACCCATTATATTAGGGATATCCACCTCAGGAGAGCCAAGTACCCCGACGCGTGTTTCGGCAATGCCTTCCTCTGGGGGTGCAGCTCTCCTTGTAAGTGTGCTCCTTTTAAAATACCCAGCTCACCTGCATCCAATGTCATAATCACAGTTTGTATCATGTTCTCTTCTTTATATATGTAACTTGTATTTAATAAAGAATATTTAAATTTTTTGATGTTATATCCGTTTAGTCTCAGTTTATTTTCAGTATAGATTCACATAAAAATGATGTATATAAAAGGGAAAATATGTTTTTAATACAGGTCACATAATCAGCGACCACGTGACCTTTCTCGTTGGTGTAGAGTGGCTTACAGGAGGCAGCGCGGGATGAACATGTGATTAGTCACGTGGTCGCCCCTCCTCTCGTTGTCATGGAGAAAATGTAGAACTTGGGCCCGGACGCGCTCCTTGCCGGGCGAGTCACGTGATTGCTGTAGTCACGATCACCTGACACCACAGCGCGATCACCTGACTTGTTGTCATGGTGATCGACGCTGCAGCGTCGGGTAGGGACAACACAGAGTGTTATCAGGAATAAGAAGTGATACCAGGAAATGGCCTATAGGAAGGATCCCCTGTATATTATTTCGGATGTTTAGTCAAAATTGGGCTATACTGATAAAATGTATATTAAGGGTAATCGATTATGTGTAAAAGATGGTAATTGAAATAAATTATAAAAAAAAATAAAAAATTTGACTATTTTTAAAAGGGTTTCTGATAAAGGTAAATACTGTTATAGCAGTAAGGGGAGATTCTGTTGTAGCGTGATAAAAATGAAGATAAAAAATGAAAAATTAATATTAGTGTGATAAAAAAATATAAAATAAAAATGAAGATAAAAAATGGTAATTCTTAATGGCCTAATTTTTAATGCAAGGTGATATCTGGTATGTAATAAAACATTAGACGTAGAAAAAAGGGGGGCGTATCACATAATAAAAGAAAAACAGAAAAAGCCTTAGTTGATGTATTACATTTGGAGGGATTCAGAGGTTGATCTCGAATGCTTCATTTAGAGTCTATTCGGATTATAGATCCAATACATCTCGCGGCGTCTTATACATTGTAATTTCTTGCTCTGATGTTCTGGTATTTGTTCAATGGGGGTAATTTTAAAACCTAAAAAACTACCCCCATGATAGTTTACAGCGTGTCTGGAAACGCTATGTTTTTGCCCAACATATTGTAGGCCACGTGGGCATTCTAAAACATGGACCAAGTAGGTGGAATTGCAATCCAAAGAACAGGATATTGAGAGCGTTTCACCGTCTCTTTTGTTTGTAAAAAATAGTTGTTTGGCAAATAGTTTCCCAGCAGCGGCATCTAGATTGTCCACATTTTTACTGCCTTGTTTATATCGGCTACCCGTATATATGTGTTTATTTTGACTGCACTTTTTATTTCACTCTGGGCTAAAATATTCTTAAAGGGAACCTGTCACCTCCATAAGTGATATAAAACTGCCAGCATTACCTTACAGCAGCCCCCAGTCTGTTATTGATCATGTGTGTGAGACAGAAATTCGATAATCCATACTTGAGAAAAACTCTTTTTTAATCTCCATGAGCGCTCTGTTTCCTGTGAGCTTGAAGTCAAGGGGGCAGCGTCCTCCTTGCTTCAAATCAAGCAAAGCAAAGCCCGCCTCTTACCCGCCTCTTACCCGCCCCCTCTTGACTGTGATTTACATATTTTCTATTCCTTGGGATCGCGCAAGTCTGGCGCCTGCACGGTGCGCCTCTTGTGACTGCACGATCTGGTATCGGGCTCCTGCAGTCAGCCAGGCATAATTTTCTCACTGCGCATGCGCCGGCTAGATGCGGCGCGCGCCAGCAAGAATCAGCATGCGAGCTTGCGCCGGAGAGGTATATTCACAGCGGAAGCGTGATCACTGGCTTGAGTTTATTTACATTTAGTCAATGACTACTAATTGCCATGTGTTTTACTTACACCCTTAAAACTTAACTTTTATTATTATTCTAATAATTCCCTAATTGACCATCAAGAGTTAAAAACCTCAGGGTGATCTCCTATCTATGATGCTTGTATTTCGATATGACACCTCATAGGCTGATAGCCGCGCGCTGGCTCCAGATTTTTCCCTGGGTGGATGTATCTATTTAATTTATTTATAACACACTCTGATAGGTTTCACCTCTGTATTAAAATCGCCTGATAGCTGATAATGATGAGTCATGAATATTTATGAGCTCCTGACTCTCCCCGCCCACCTGCTGCTGAGTGACAGTTTGTTTCCATAGGAATCAGCAGCAGGTGGGCAGGGGAGTGGCTAGAGCTCTGAATTAAATATACGCTGGACTCAATGACATCACGCTGGACTCAAATCAGCTCATTAGCATGTGGCATCTTTGTGTGTATATTATGAGGTAACCATCTGTCACACCAGTAAGTGAATACATCTAAGGTACTTTTTAGTAGTTGATTTAGTCTCAGTTTATTTTCAGTATAGATACACCTAAAAATGATGTATATAAAAGGGAAAATATATGTATATAATTAGTTAGATTATAATCAAATATCCACATGACAGGTTCCCTTTAAGTTTTAACGGTGTAAGTAAAACACATGGCAATTAGTAGTCATTGACTAAATGTAAATAAATATTAAAGCCTCCACGTGTGTTAGGGTCCATGTGTAAAAGATTATCACTGGCTTGAGTTCTCCTGCAGCCAGTGATCACGCTCGCGCTGTGAATATACCTCGTCGGCGGGAGCGCGCACGCTGATTCTTGCCGGCACGTGAGTGAACACGCCGAATTTAGCCGACGCATGCGCAGTGAGAAAATTATGCCCAGCTGATTGTGGGAGCCTGAGACCACAAGAGGCGCACCGCGCAGGCGCCAGACTTGCACAATCTCAAGGAATAGAAAATATGTAAATCACAGTCAAGAGGGGGCGGGTAATAGGCGGGTAAGAGGCGGGCTTTGCTGTGCTTGATTTGAAGCAAGGAGGACGCTGCCCCCTTGACTTCAAGCTCACAGGAAACAGAGCGCTCATGGAGATTAAAAAAGTGTTTTACTCAAGTATGGATTATCGAATTTCTCGCTCACACACATGATCAATAACAGACTGGGGGCTGCTGTAAGGTAATGCTGGCAGTTTTATATCACTTTTGGAGGTGACTGGTTCCCTTTAAGTGTGCTATTGGTAAGCGCCAATGCTTATTTAGGATAGATTTCCCCAAACTGTGGTTCTGATTGTAAGTCGTAATTAAATTCAGTGATTGCATAGTCTCTTTAGGAGTTGTTCTGGATTTGGCAACAGACACTCAAGTTGTGTGAGTCACAATGCTCGTTTTTTTTTTTCGCTTGGGTGATGATCTCATTAGGATATCCCTTTTCTCTGAACCTTGAGTGAAGGACTTCACTTTGTTTTTCATAATCCCTCTCCAGGGTGCAATTCTCTGGAATTGGCTAAATAGAATGTTCTGTTTCCATTTTTTATAATGTGCACTTTTATAGTCGAGATAGCTGTTGCTGTCTACTTTTGCGAGTCAAACCTTCGCCCCCCTTGTATGAAAAGCTTTAAATCCATATATTCAGTTGTAATCTTGTGGTGGGACCCCTTAGATAAAACTCCCCATTCATTGTTATTGAAATGTGATATGAATTCATCAATGCTTACATTATCCCCTCTCCAAATAATGATAGGCTCATCGTTGTACCTCTTAAAAAAGATGATATCGTTCGTCCAGTATTTTGTTGGTATATGTAAATCTCCTCAAATTTACCCATAAATTAGCAAAACTGGGCGCAAATCTCGTGCCCATAGCGGTACCCTTGTACCTGTCTATAGATCTGGTCCTGGAATCTGAATGTATTGTGTGTCAATATGAATTCAATACTATTAGTGATAAACTCTTTTTGCTGCGTTGGCATATACTCATCCTTGGCTAGGAAATCTGCAGTACATTGTATCCACAATTCATGGGGTATATTGGAATATAAAGCTGACACATCTAGAGTCAGCCATTGATAATCATCTTTCCATTTTATATTTTTCAATTTCATTATGAGTGAAGTGAAATCTTTGATGTATGATTCCAAATTTGCTACAGGTTTCTGCAAAAAAGTATCAGTGTAATGTGATAGGTTGTGTGTGAGTGAAGAGACCCCAGAGACGATTGGTCTTCCTGGTGGGTTATGGAGATTCTTATGGATCTTAGGGAGATGGTAGAAGGTCGCTAGGGTAGAATCTGTGACCATTATATATTCTCTTTCCTTTTTATCCAAAATATAATCTGCTGATTTGATTAGTGACTGGAAATCTTCTCTGTCCTGTTGGGAGGGGTCATCTTTAAGAAGTATATAGTAATCAGTGTCCAATAAAATTCTTATTGCTTCTTTAATATAATCTTCTCTATTTTGGATAACTATACCTCCCTCTTTGTCTGCATTTCGAATAATTATACCTAAGTTAGATTGAAGATTTTTAAGGGCTGATTTCTCACAGGGTTTTAGGTTGTGTTTTGATACAGAGTCTAGGTTTATTCAATGGAATTCATCAGATACAACCGAATAAAATGTATCAATGAAATTTCCCTTCTAGTGTAAAGGATAAAAATTTGAAGGTGGACTAAGGCCTGATGACAGGCCTATGAGATAAAGAGTCATGAAAGTATTACTGTACGTCAAGCAACAGCTGTACCCAACCTGGAGGAACCAACCGAGCTGTAAACTTTCTAGCTGCTACTGATACAACCCTTTATAGCACAGTCACCCATTCAGCATTAGAAATATCTATGTTACTCCATGCCTGAAGGAAGAAGGACTCACTAACAGAACATGTGCAGTGTCCCACTGCAATGCAGCAGTACACTACAAAGCGGTTCAAACATTTAAGTGGTAAATGCATTTCCTGTACTTTTTATGCAGGCAGTTAATAGGCCTCATTTACATCCACCACAGGGCTGTTGTTACCCTCTCCTTAAATAGAGAAGGTGTTAGACCAGCCTCCTCTTAGAGCAGAGAGGAGTAAGCACAAGCTAAATCACAGAACTAAAAAAAAGCCAGCCCTGGAATATCAACCAGCCAGAGTGAGCCAAGAGAAATACCAGAAAAGCCCAAAAAGCATGCCAGATGTAAAAGAGGAGATGTAGAGAGACGTTCTGTGGAGAATTGCTGTATGAAAATTACCACCAAGTCTCCACAGCCACATGTGAAGGAGATTAAAGTGTTATGGTGCCTGGACACACCTTTGGAGCAGAGGACACTGTAGACACATACATTGTAAATGTGGCAACCCCAAAAAAAGGTGCAGGGCATAGTCTGACATTGTGGTCCACCTCATGGTTGCACTGCAGACAGAGAAGTGTTGCATACCTATTGTTGGACACCTATGCAAGATTCAGCTACAGAAGTGCAGTGTAAGGAGAATTGCTTTAGAGACATCTTGGTCTATTAGGCACTTTTTGCACGCTGCAGGTCCATGCATGCCCAGAACTGTAACTGTTATAGCTGAACTTGAATCTTCAGTAAAAAAAACTTTCTACTTCAAATCTGCCTCATTATTGTCCTCAGAACTGCACAGGACCCTGCCTTGCACCCTACAATTCCTCACAATTCGTCACCCTCAAGGGCCTCCCGAACCACCATCAGGCAGGAGAACCTCAAGACCAGGATGTGCCCCAAAGGCAAGAAAGTAGCGCCCTTCCCATGCCTACAAAGCCCAGGGGAGCATCAAAGTGAGTACAAACTACAACCACCATTCTAGCTACAATGACTCCTATATTGTCCTCTGCTTTTTTCTTCCTGGATCACTGCATACAAATGCCATCACAAACAGGATCCTATCCTCTGTGCCATCACAAACAGGATCCTATCCTCTGTGCCTATCTGTAACCCCCCACCCCCTTATGAGTGTGTGGATAACTGGCATCGTTATTGCCTAGAAAGGCTGCCTGTGTGGCAAAAGAAGTGCATGGTGAACATTAGAAAGGACTCTAGTACGTACAGTACAGACCAAAAGTTTGGACACACCTTCTCATTCACAGAGTTTTCTTTATTTTCATGACCTATGAAAATTGTAGATTCACACTGAAGGCATCAAAACTATAAATTAACACATGTGGAATTATATACATAACAAAAAAAGTATGAAACAACTGAAAATATGTCATATTCTAGGTTCTTCAAAGTAGCCACCTTTTGCTTTGATTACTGCTTTGCACACTCTTGGCATTCTCTTGATGAGCTTCAAGAGGTAGTCACCTGAAATGGTCTTCACTTCACAGGTGTGCCCTGTCAGGTTTAATAAGTGGGATTTCTTGCCTTATAAATGGGGTTGGGAACATCAGTTGGGTTGTGGAGAAGTCAGGTGGATACACAGCTGATAGTCCTACTGAATAGACTGTTAGAATTTGTATTATGGCAAGAAAAAAGCAGCTAAGTAAAGAAAAATGAGTGGCCATCATTTCTTTAAGAAATGAAGGTCAGTCAGTCCGAAAAATTGGGAAAACTTTGAAAGTGGCCCCAAGTGCAGTCAAAAAAGACATCAAGCGCTACAAAGAAACTGGCTCACATGCGGACCGTCCCAGGAAAAGAAGACCAAGAGTCACCTCTGCTGCGGAGGATAAGTTCATCGGAGTCACCAGCCTCAGAAATCGCAGGTTAACAGCAGCTCAGATTAGAGACCAGGTCAATGCCACACAGAGTTCTAGCAGCAGACACATCTCTTGAACAACTGTTAAGAGGACACTGTGTGAATCAGGCCTTCATGGTAGAATATCTGCTAGGAAACCACTGCTAAGGACAGGCAACAAGCAGAAGAGACTTGTTTGGGCTAAAGAACACAAGGAATGGACATTAGACCAGTGGAAATCTGTGCTTTGGTCTGATGAGTCCAAATTTGAGATCTTTGGTTCCAACCACCGTGTCTTTGTGCGACGCAGAAAAGGTGAACAGATAGACTCTACATGCCTGGTTCCCACCGTAAAGCATGGAGGAGGAGGTGTGATGGTGGGGGGGGGGGCTTTTCTGGTGACACTGTTGGGGATTGTTTCAAAATTGAAGGCATGCTGAACCAGCATGGCTACCACAGCATCTTGCAGCGGCATGCTATTCCATCCGGTTTGCGTTTAGTTGGACCATCATTTATTTTTCAACAGGACAATGGCCCCAAACACACCTCCAGGCTCTGTAAGGGCTATGAAAAAAAAAAAAAAACTCTTTGAATGAGAAGGTGTGTCCAAACTTTTGGTCTGTACTGTATGTGCAGCATTAATTATCCATAGATACACAATATAACAAAACATGTGTGGGATCATATCAGAAAACCTAAAAGTAATCAAAGCCACACATAGATAAATACAAAAATAACATCTTTATTAATTAATACAACAATGAGTAAAAAATGCAGGGAGTGGAATAAACAGGCAAACCCCATAGCAGAGGTAATATGTGGTAATAAATATTTCATAGGTATATAACCATAACTTGAGACATATTGTATCACCAGTTAATCCAACACAGAAAGTACTGATCAATGAAGTAAAATACAGTAGCGTGGGGATACCAGGTATTGATAGTGGGGTGACAATGAGCAGAAATCATCTACCCCATAAATGGATCATCCGTTATCCCAGGAAAAATTTCCCTCTGCAACTCAATGTAAACAGCAAATTCACTGTGTGAAAAACTGGGTATAGCAGGGTTTATGTGGTGGCATGGCCGACACCCAACACAGCCGACAACCAACCACACCCTGAGCATAAATACAAGAGGCAAAATACCTGTAATAATAAATACCAACCAGTTTGGGGAGAGCCTAAAGCCCGACGTACGTTTCACACCCCCTGGAAGAAGGAAGAAGGTTGTCCGCTTTATTTATATTAATGACCTATCCTCAGGATAGGTCATCAATATCTGATCAGCGAAGGGGCCGACTCTGGGCACCCCCACGATCAGCTGTTTGAAGAGAAGGCCGCGATCGTGCAAGCGCTGCCTTCTCCGCTTTGTTTACCTGCTTGCTGTCACAACTGCAGCGGTGAGCATTCATTTCTATGGGGCGGTTCCTTCACTTCAATGGAGCTGGGGTGCCGGGAGTCCTCAGGATAGGTCATAAATCTAAATAAAGCAGACAACCCCTTTAAATTACGTCTCCAAATGTCTGCTCCTTCTGCCAAGCACAGTAAGTCCAGTCACGCCTCCAGTTTAATGCAAGTGAACCTAGGGCGTGGGCCTCAGCAGGAAACAGACAGATAAGTCTGCGTCCAGATAGCAAGAAGCCCTACTAGCTCCAGCAGATGGAGTATAGCGTGGAAAGGTGGTATCCTGAATTAAAATGGAATACATAAGAAGACTACTTTGAGCGATCATTGACTTTCTCCTCAGCTGGGACATGTGTATTACTGGCCTCTAGATCTGCTGCTTCCCCACCGACAGCTTTGTCTCATGAAAAGACACCTTCAGCTATGTTTACTTCTGAGGGATCATCTTCATGCCATGTTCAGGTTGCAGAAGAGGTTGGAGGAATTTGACCAGAACATGCCTGGTGTTAGAAGACTTGTCAGACAGAAGGGGTGAACTATCTGCTGACACATTCTCTGGTCTGTAGCTCTGGACTGCAGAGAAGGTGAAGGATCATCATGACTTCCACTAAAGCTGTGAGTTTGGCTTCATCCTCCTGGAGAGAACTTGTTGACCAGTGTGCCTTGAAACACACATATCCCCCGAAACACCTGCACAACCTGTACATTGGAGAGAAGGTTGAATATACCCTCACTCTTAGCCCCCTGTGGGCCCTGTGCTATAGGAGTTACCTGGCTGGAGCAGTTTAGGTCTTTTCTACCAAAATTGTGGAATGAACCGCATGGTGGTATGCAAGTACATTTCTCATTTTGGTCCTATTGGCCACGAACCCTTTACCCATTGCTTACGGAAAATGCCACCACCAGGCTGCTGCCTGGTCCCCCACCTGCAGTGACTCTGAACCGTCTACTAAAAGTGAGTAGGCCATTCAGGCCAGCCTCCGACCCCCACAAGGAAAATAGAGCCGTGGAGCAAGTTAATTAGCGACTCCTCATGTTAATGTTGGGGTGGTAGTTTCCTAAGCCACGCAGGAGCCTATTCCACATGAACTCCATATGGATTCCACCCTGTATTTCACTTTTGCAATCTCAGTTGTGCCTGTTGCACCAAATTTCCCTTCTCAAGTTAAATACAAGCTTGATTCGTGCAACATTTAAAGAATTGTGCCCAGGGGAGAACTTTTTAAACCCTAAAGACCTCTATGTTCCTTCCTATGTAACATTTAATTCTCATGCCCAGAGATTAGCTTTTAATTCAAGTGCTCTTTTAATTGCAACGACTATGCATTGTACCCAGATAGAGACTTTATAGGGGAGATTTATCAAAACTAGTATAAAGAAAATCTGGCTTAGCTGCCTAAAGCAACAAATCAGATTCCACCTTTCATTTTTTAACGGAGCTCTGATAAATGAAAGGTGGAATCTAGTTGATATTGGCAACTAAGCCAGTGTTCCTACACCAGTTTTGATAAATATCCCCCTACATGTCTAAGTCTACGGTGATCAATTAAGACTAGGGATGCCCAGGGATGGATGTCCCCCTGTGAATTGCTGCACTTTTAATAGACTTTGCAGGACTGAGCCTTAAGAAAAATGTAGCCCCTATGTCTCATCCAATCTTCAAATCAGAGAATTGTTTTGATCTTTAGTTCACTGACCTCTGTTTCACAAAAAGGAAGCTATGCCTGCAATGTAAAGCGATAAAAAACCTGTTCGATTCATGCATCTCTAGTCTCTAGGATTTGTGTCATGTTAAAAGATCTAAAGAATGTGAGATAGAGGAGGGAACCAGATATAGTGGAGGAGAGCAAAGATAGTGGATGGTACCAGAGGTATTGGAGGACACCAGAGATACAGGAGCACAAGAGGTAGTGAGGACACCCAAGGCAGTTGAGGCACCAGCGACAGTGGGGACATCAGAGATAGAGATCGGTAGAGATAATTTGAGATGAGCGAATTTCTCAAAAATTTGATTTGGTCGGTTCGCCGAATTTTTCAAAAAGATTTTATCTGAATTTTTTCATGGCGAATTTCAGATCAGATCAAAACAGCAATTTCCTAGCTGCAGAGAACCTGTAAAGTGGTGTAGAACACTGTGCTTTGCAGAAACATGCATAGGGAGTATGACACTCAGATGACAGGCGTCGCTCTTAGGATCACTGCACAATTCATGGGGCCAAAACTGACCAAATTACTCAAGTGTGAACTCAGCCTTACAGGTCAATGTTAGCGCCAGGTATAAAGAATCGTGCAGAGGCCTAAGATCCTACCATAGCGTGAAAGAGCGCACTCCTTTTACCCCGTCCTCAGCTGATTCCACATAGATGTCTACAGAACCTGTTCTTTTAAACGCTTATACAAGTAGAGCCCCCGACAGAGTGGAGAGGGGGTCAGCAGTAAGTTTGTGTTGTCGTCACTGATTATTTTGCCCTTCCTCTGATCCGTCAGAACAATAACCCCCAAAAAAAGGATCTTGTCTGTTGAGCATTCGCCTTCACTCGGTCAGCATTTGGTCAGCAATCCATCAGTATTGCTAAGGCCCAAAAAAAAAAAAAAAAACAGGAGTAGATCCAAAACAGAGATGACAAGTGAGTGGAATATTTTAATGTCTTCTGTGTTTTGTACCCACTCCTGCTTTTGGATACCAAATCATAAGCCAATTCTGATGCAAAATAGAGACTTTGGGACAAAATACAGGCCTTACAGCTTCTACATAGACAGGATCCGTTGTGTGTCTCATTTTTCCTTCCTTCTGACAGATCATAAAAAGGGTCAAATAAATGATGATGTCATCCAGGCCAAAAAAGCAAATTAGTGGCCCAATCATGGAGTGGTGAGGTAGCAGCAGCATGATAAGACCACAGAGTGGCCCAATGACAGAGTCTGGAGGTGGCAGCAGCATCAGGAGGCGGCCACAGAGCGGCACAATGACAGTGTGGAGGTGGCAGCAGCATGAGGAGGCCATAGAGTGACACAATGACAGTGTGGAGGTGACAGCAGCATGAGGAGACCACAGAGTTTTAAGGTGGCAGTATCATAAGGAAACCACAGAGTGGTGAGGTGGCAGCATCATGAGTAGACCACAGAGTGACCCAGTGACATAGTGGTGAGCTGGCAGCAGCATAAGGAGACCAAAGAGTGATAAGGTGGCAACAGCATGAGGAGACCACAGAGTGGCCCAATGACAGAGTGGGGAGGTGGCAGCAGCATGAGGAGACCACAGAGTGGTGAGCTGGCAGCAGAATAAGGGAGACCACCGAGTGGCACAGTGACATAGTGGTGAGATGGCAGCAGCATGAGGAGACCACAGAGTGGTGAGGTGGCAGCAGCATGAGGAGACCACAGAGTGGTGAGGTGGCAGCTGCATGAGGAGACCACAGAGTGGTGAAGTGGCAGCAGCATGAGGAGACCACAGAGTGATCCAGTGACAGAGTGGTGAGCTGGCATCAGAATGAGGAGACCACGAGTGGCGCAGTGACATAGTGGTGAGGTGGCAGCAGCATAAGGAGACCACAGAGTGGTGAGGTGGCATCAGCATGAGGAGACCACAGAGTGGAGAGGTTGCAGCAGTATGAGGAGACCACAGAGTGGTGAGGTTGCAGCAGTATGAGGAGACCACAGAGTGGCCCAGTGACAGAGTGGTGATGTGGTAGCAGCATGAGTAAACCACAGAGTGGTGAGGTGGCAGCAGCATGAGGAGACCACAGACTGGCTAAGTGACATAGTGGTTAGCTGAAAGTAGCATGAGGAGTGGCCCAGTTACAGAATTGTGAGCTGGCAGCAACATGAGGAGACTACAGAGTGGCCCAGTGACATAGTGGTGAGGTAGGGGGATGAGTAGTGGATGCATGGAAATAGCCTTCCTGCAGAAGTGGTAGCTGCAAATACAGTGAAGGAGTTTAAACATGCATGGGATAGGCATAAGGCCATCCTGCATAAAAGATAGGGTCAGGGGCTATTCATAGTATTCAGTATATTGGGCAGATTAGATGGGCCAAATGGTTCTTATCTGCCGACACATTCTATATTTCTATGTTTCTATTCATCTTCACAAAGGTCAGTTCCTCCACATTTTGCGTCAATGGGCAAGTTCTCCTTGGGGTAACTATAGCTCCCGCCACACTAAAAACCCGCTCTGACGCCACACTGCTGGTTGTGCAGGAAAGCTTGTCCAGGGCAAACTCGGCCAGTTGCGGCCACAAATCGAGTTTGGCTGCCGAGTAGTCCATGGGAACGTCAATGTGGGGTGGCAGGGTGCACACACACAGGACCAGTGAGGCTCCACTATCTTGTGTACACGGGCCACAGCTTGAGCGGCAGTGGGCACACTGCTAATCCCACGGACAGTCCGGGGCCGGCCTGGCTGCGTCCAGACACGCAAGTAGCATCTGATTATGTAGTGTCCCACTAGGTAAAGGTGGGCACTGCACAGGTTAATGTGTTGCATTGCATTAAATGTCATGTGTTTGTTTTCCCTGTATTATCTGGGTGTCAGGCCTGTCAGGGTGTAGTTTAGCCTCCCAGACGTTAGAGGGAGCTGGAGAGCCCTAGTTACATATAGGAAGGCCCAGACAGGGAAGTGTTAGTTCATTCCAGGGGACTAGAGGAGTCAGCTCGTCCACCTGAAGCTCCTGAGGCTAGGATCAGCTCAGTAGAGACACCCCAGTTGTAGGATCCAACCTCCTGGGAGAAACCAACAGTTACCCACCTGATAAGAGGAGGCGTCCCAGGGTAAGTGAAGTGACCCTGATAGGCAGAAGATCTTAGGAATCATCGCAAGCAGTATAATACCTGAGGAAGGAGGTAACCAAGGATATAAGCCACCCTTTTAGGCATCCGGGCCTTGGGATTTATCAAGCCAGAGTGGGAGTTCTATAAAGGACAGTGTACAGTGATTCTAGGAAAAGTACAACCTGCTGCTGAGTGCTTGTGGAATTTACCCTCAGTGTAACTTGCATGACTATTGCCTGCCATATTTGTGAATAAGCCCCTTTTGTGGAACTGTGATACAGAGACTGTGCTACACCTGCTGTACAAAGTTGGATTGTCCAGTAAAGTTTACGTTTTGGTTCACTATATACTTGTGTACCTTCATCATTCCAACCACCAACCGGCGTGCCACCGTCCAAAGGCACTGGCGTCACGAATACCACAGGGACCTTGCCCCAGGCACACAAAATACCTGTAACATCCAGGGCACCTCAACTACCATCAGGCCTGGTCCCTATCTACAGAGCGTGCCCCAGAGGAACTGTGTCTACCTCTCCTTCACTGCCACGCGCCTGCCCAGGGTTCTTCAAATATAGTGAGTACCCTCGATTGCCCATAACTGTGACCTCACTTCGTCATACCCTGCAGGTCTGGCGTGTTGCATAAATTGGCGTCACGAACAGGATACGAATATTCCTGCGCCATAGCGGATTTAAAAACTGTGTGCTGAAAATTGTCTTAAAGTGACATGCCCCAATTGTTTTATTGAAAATTGCTGGGCCAAAGTGAACTGTAATAATTGCGGTGTGAAGATTGCATTGTATGGACTATTTTCTGCCGATTTGAGTCACCGCTTGCTGTCAGTGAATAGACAGCCATTTTGCTCATTTAACCTGATCGGATTACAAGTGCGCCTCGTGGAGCTGTTTGGCGCGAAAAAGAGGACTTTGGCGCGAAAAGAATCAGGCGGAGCCATCGCCCAACCAACCAGGAAGAAGAACCCCGCCTACCTGAGTCCCGGAGCTGCGCGAAGCCGCGCCCACCTGCTGACGCGGTACGCAAGGACGTCCGACACCCGTAGCTGCGCATCTCGCGAGACTTGGAGCGAGCACCACCGGAGTGAGTACTGACTTTAAAAACTTTTACCGGCTTCTCCGCTTACCTGTCCGGAAGCTCCCCGACCCCTGCCAAGGCACCGGAGGGATCCCCGCTAGTCGTGAAAGACTTGTCTGAAAAAAAAAAGTTAAAGTTACTGCCATAGCCGCTCCGGTCCGCTCCGCTACATTTAAAGGGCCATACCCACCTAGCAACGCCATGTCCGCGGTTCGAGGAAATCGCACAGGCAGCCCCAGTCGTGCCTGCTGAAGTACCCGCAGCCGACTCTGGGCCCCCTGCCGCTGCGGCACCGCCAAGCCTGATGCCGCTAACCATGCCGTACTATTTCGGGGCCCCCTGGTTCCCACGTTATTCAGGGGAAGCCCACAAGTTAAAAGACTTTAAGGAACAGATACTGGCTCTGTTCCGGCTTTATCCCATCAATGCTGAGCAGCAAATGGAGATCCTCTTAGCTCAATTAGAAGGGGCCGCCCGCAGGGAAGTAATGTCATGGCCCCGTTCTGAGAAAAATAGCCTGGAACAGATCTTTGAACGTTTGGGCACCACATTTGAAGCCAGAACGGTGTCAGAAGTTAAAATGCGTTTCTTCAGCAGAAAACAGCAGCCTGGAGAGTCGCTCCGTGATTTTGCCCTGTCCTTACAGGAGACGCTGAGAGCTGTAGTCCAAGTGGATCCTAAAGAAGCTGAGGACCAGGACCGGACTCTTAGAGAGCAATTCATTGCAGGCATAAGTACTGAACATTTAAAGGGCCAGCTGCGGATGTTGTCAGCTCAACACCCTCACTGTACATTCTTGGATTTTAAAGAATTGGCCATCAGCATACTGGGCCAGAACCCTGCTCCAGGGCCAGCAACCTTCCCTGAACCCCAGGCTTGTCAGCCAAAGACTATTAATGTGGGGTCTGCAGGAGTCAGTCAAGCCACCCAAGCTCCAGTCACGGATGTAGTGGCAGCATTAATGGAGCAAGTGAACTATCTTACTCTAAGTCTAGAGAAGGTGTGCAAAAAGATAGAGGAGTGGGAGAGACCATTGTTACTAGAAGATAAGGATCCTCTTCCTCCCAGGCTCCCACCTGCATATGGAGATGTGTATCCAAAAGAGCCTGATGGGCGACTGAAGTACCGGCCCAGAAGTAGAAAACAGCCTGTCTGCCAGCATTGCAAGAAATATGGACATACCGAATCCATGTGCTGGCAGTTAAACGACTAACCCCTGAGGCAGAGGACCGCCCCTCGGGAGGTAGAACAGAAGGTCCAAAGGATCCAAACTGGATGCCTAAGTATGTCGGGTCCCGTCCGAAAATTAATATATGTATCAACGGGATACCCTTTGAAGCCCTGTTGGACACCGGGTCACAGGTCACCACCATTCAACGGCCTGCCTTTGACAAGTTCTGGGATCCAAGTCTCCTCACCCAGCCACCAGAGTCCTGGCTAGATATTATCGCTAGCAACGGTAAGCCAGTGAAAGTGCATGGGTATTGGGAACCTACTCTTCAGGTGGGAGAAGCCACCCTGCCACAGCAAGGCGTGATTGTGGTACAAGCCGGAGGTAAAGGAGGACACCCCGTGATCTTAGGGACTAATGTTCTTAAAAATTGTTACTCCGAAGTGCTTGAAGCATTGAACCAAACCATATCATCCGCCTCACCTGCTTCCAGAAGAGTTATTCAGAAAACTATTAGCGTGCTGTGCGCTCAACAAAGGTTCGCCAACAAGAAAGGAGAAATTTGCACTGTCCGGATCCGGGATAACCGGCCGGTGGTTTTGCCTCCAAATTCCCAGATCATCCTGTGGTGCCGTGCTGTATTAGGGATCCAGGGCCAGGACTATCAAGCCCTAGTGGAACCTATTCCTATTAAGGATCATCCTTTCGTACGGACAGCCAAGAGCATGGTGACCGTGTCCCAAGGTAAAGTGCCTGTTCGTTTAATCAACTTTGGTGATCATCCCGTTACCCTCTTTAAACACTGCCCCGTTGCTCAGCTTTTACAGGTGTCTTTCCAGGATGTGATCCGTCTGCCTGCCGCGGAGGCGTTCCAGACCGCGCAGAACAGCAGCACCCCTACGGCATCCTGGTGGGAAGAACTACATGTGGGGAACGAATCCACCCCAAAGGAGCAAATAGAGGGGGTCCTGAAGCTGGTGAAGGAGCACCACCAGGCTTTCAGCAAACACTCCACAGACTATGGAGAGGTCAGTGTGATCAAACATACCATACCCACTGGCTCTCACCCTCCTATTAAGGAGAGGCACAGACCCATACCACCTACTACCTATCAGTCTGTGAAAGAGATGATACAAGAGATGAAAGACTCTAATATAATCCGGGACAGCCATAGTCCCTGGGCTGCGCCCCTAGTACTTGTTCGGAAAAAAAGATGGCGGCATAAGGTTCTGCGTGGATTACAGGAAAATTAATCAAATCACCCACAAGGATGCATATCCATTGCCACGCATTGAGGAGTCCTTGACTGCCCTGGGGTCATCAGCCTATTTCTCCACCTTGGACTTAACCAGCGGGTACTGGCAGGTACCCATGGCCCCAGAAGATCGAGAAAAGACTGCTTTCACTACACCTATGGGCCTGTTTGAATTTAATTATATGCCATTTGGACTGTGTAATGCTCCAGGAACGTTCCAGAGGCTGATGGAACGTTGTTTAGGCCATAGGAATTTTGAGACGGTGCTATTATACCTGGATGACGTCATTATATACTCCAAGACGTATGAGGACCATCTAAAGCACCTGGGTGAGGTGTTTCAAGTTCTTTCTAAATATGGCCTCAAAATCAAGCCATCCAAGTGCCACCTGCTGAAACCAGCCGTCAGATATCTCGGGCACATTGTCAGTGCCGAAGGAGTACAGCCTGACCCTGACAAACTTGCTGCTGTCCGTAACTGGCCTACTCCTACGACCGTGAAAGAGGTGAGAAGCTTTCTCAGTTTTGCAGGGTACTATAGGCGATTCATCCCGCATTTCGCACAAATTGCGGATCCCATCCAGGAACTCTTGAGGGGGCATCCAAAAAAGAGCCCAAAGACTCCTATTCCTGTTGAATGGAATGAAGAGCGGGAAATTGCCTTCCAACTCCTAAAGAAGAAGTTGACTGAACCCCCTGTTCTGGGTTACCCAGATTATCAGAAGCCATTCCACCTCTACACAGATGCCAGTAAAAGAGGCCTGGGGGCCGTGTTGGCTCAAGTGCAAGATAACAAAGAAAGGGTGATTGCCTATGCCAGCAGATCCCTGAAGGGAGCTGAGAAGAACGACCAGAATTACAGTTCTTTCAAGCTGGAGTTTCTTGCCTTAGTGTGGGCTGTGACCGAAAAGTTTAAGGACTATCTCGCTGCCACACCGTTTGTTGCCTTCACAGATAATAATCCCCTGGCACATCTGAATACAGCCAAATTAGGGGCACTGGAGCAAAGATGGGCCTCCCGCCTGGCCAACTATGATTTTACTGTGAAGTACCGGGCAGGCCGCTCCAATGATAACGCTGATGCTCTGTCACGACTCCCCACTACAGAAGCCCCAGATGAACCGAAAGATGCCTGGGAAGAGGTGGAGATGCCAGCGTTCTATAATAAATTTACCCAGCAGGATAATATACGTGCTGGAGATTCCCCTGCTGCTGATCCTTCCTCATCAGATGGTCCTGAGTCCAGAGGCGATCAAGAAAGATGGATTAAACTCCAGTCCGAAAGTAGAGTCCTCGGTGAACTGCTCGACTTCCTTACTAGTGGAAAAGTCCCTGAGAGGATCCGCAGGAAGAGTGCAGACCCAGAGCTAGTGAGACTGTGGAGACATCGCCATCAACTATTCCTTCAAAAGGGCCTGTTGCTCAGAAGGAGTCTGGATCCAGTGTCCTATGATAGAGTGTATCAAATTCTCCTGCCACGTCGGGATGCCAGCCTGGTGCTGGATATGTACCACAACCAGTCCGGACACTTCGGTGTGCAAAAGACTGAGGCCACCATTCGCAGAAGATTCTATTGGATCGGGATGAGAGAAGATATCGAGAAATGGTGCCGAGAATGCACCGCCTGTGCTGTGGGGCGAACTGAACGCCATGACCAGAGGGCGCCTCTCCATCCCATCGTAAGTAAGGCTCCTTTAGAACTTGTTGCCATTGATCATGTAAAGTTAGAGCCGAGTCGCTCAGGGTATACATATGCCATGACTATAATTGATCACTTCACTAAGTTTGTCGTAGCAGTGCCTGTGAAAGACCTGACAGCAAAGACCACAGCGGAGGCGTTCTGGAAGCATTTCCTGCTGCCCTACGGTTGCCCAGAAAGGATCCTCACCGATCAAGGGTCCGCATTTGAGTCACAGCTGTTCCATGAGATGTGCCTGCTACACAACTGCCAGAAGGTCCGGACCACCGCCTATCATCCGCAAGGTAACGGACTCTGTGAGAAAATGAATAAGACTCTCATTGAAATGCTGAGAGCAGTACCCCCTGAGACGAGGGGAGATTGGCCTACTTTGTTGCCGCAGCTTATGTACACTTACAACAACACCATCCACTGTTCCACCGGTTACACCCCGTTCTATTTGATGTTCGGCCGACAAGGGAGATTGCCTGCGGACCACTCCCTAGGGGTACAAGTGCCGGATGAGATCAACCCACTGCCCAAGACTGACTGGGTAGTGGAGCACCAAAGGCGTCTTCTTAATGCTAAGGAGATTGTCCAGGAACGGATGGAGATTGTCCGAGAAAGGCAGCAGAAAGACTTTGACCAGACTGCCCATGCGGGACCCCTGGCTCTGGGAGACAAGGTATGGTTGAAAAACAACCACCGGACCAGCAAGTTGGACAGCAAATGGGAAAGGATTCCCTATCTTATCACTGCCATACCTAATGCTGCGGCCCACATTTACCAGATCTCCAGGGAAGGAAAAGATCCCCAAGTTGTTCACAGGAACCGCCTCAAGCCCTGTATAGAAGGAGAACCAGCGGCGGAGGAGATGGAACCTGAGCCTACTGAAGAAGAGTTGCCGGCTCCACCTATGGACCCCATGCAGGCTGTGGAGAACTTAATCCATGATAAAGAGCCGCTCCACTGGGCCCTCACGCCTTGGTTGAATCTATTGGTTCCTGCTCCTGTTCCTGTTAGCCCTCAGCCTCCTGAAGAAGCTCCAGAGGCAATGGGCTCCTCTGACATTCCTGAGGCCAGGCAGGAAGAATCCCTGCCAGTAAGGAGGTCTACCCGTTCTACCAGGGGGCATCGTCCTGTGAGGTTTGTGGACTACGTTATGGGACCAGGTAGCCCCTCACGGGAAACCCCTGTTTAACCATTACAAGCCTGGGTACGGACTCATGTTGTTCTTTGAGCCTCCAAGGACTTATGTTTATCTACAGTTTATATGGACTATCCTGGGTTATTGATACGCTGTGCCAGGTCAGCGCCCCTGTTCCCTCACCTTATCCTGAGAGAAGAGAACGACGCCCCTTGTCATCACTCCTTTCAGTGCATTTAATAACTGTTACATTGTTAATGTGGTGAATATTGCATATGTATGTTCTCTGCTATCTTTCAGGTTGCCGTTCCAGATGGGCGGACCCTCCATGTTGCGCCGAGGACGGGCAACGTTATAGCGTGGGGGTATGTAGTGTCCCACTAGGTAAAGGTGGGCACTGCACAGGTTAATGTGTTGCATTGCATTAAATGTCATGTGTTTGTTTTCCCTGTATTATCTGGGTGTCAGGCCTGTCAGGGTGTAGTTTAGCCTCCCAGACGTTAGAGGGAGCTGGAGAGCCCTAGTTACATATAGGAAGGCCCAGACAGGGAAGTGTTAGTTCATTCCAGGGGACTAGAGGAGTCAGCTCGTCCACCTGAAGCTCCTGAGGCTAGGATCAGCTCAGTAGAGACACCCCAGTTGTAGGATCCAACCTCCTGGGAGAAACTTACAGTTACCCACCTGATAAGAGGAGGCGTCCCAGGGTAAGTGAAGTGACCCTGATAGGCAGAAGATCTTAGGAATCATCGCAAGCAGTATAATACCTGAGGAAGGAGGTAACCAAGGATATAAGCCACCCTTTTAGGCATCCGGGCCTTGGGATTTATCAAGCCAGAGTGGGAGTTCTATAAAGGACAGTGTACAGTGATTCTAGGAAAAGTACAACCTGCTGCTGAGTGCTTGTGGAATTTACCCTCAGTGTAACTTGCATGACTATTGCCTGCCATATTTGTGAATAAGCCCCTTTTGTGGAACTGTGATACAGAGACTGTGCTACACCTGCTGTACAAAGTTGGATTGTCCAGTAAAGTTACGTTTTGGTTCACTATATACTTGTGTACCTTCATCATTCCAACCACTAACCGGCGTGCCACCGTCCAAAGGCACTGGCGTCACGAATACCACAGGGACCTTGCCCCAGGCACACAAAATACCTGTAACATCCAGGGCACCTCAACTACCATCAGGCCTGGTTCCTATCTACAGAGCGTGCCCCAGAGGAACTGTGTCTACCTCTCCTTCACTGCCACGCGCCTGCCCAGGGTTCTTCAAATATAGTGAGTACCCTCGATTGCCCATAACTGTGACCTCACTTCGTCATCCCCTGCAGGTCTGGCGTGTTGCAATTACTTGTTTATTATCATTAAACGTGTCATTACACATGTATGGTTGTCCCTGGAGGTCGCTACTCCTACTATCCACACTGGGATTACATACCTATATGGGCTTGTTTATCCTTGTGGGAGTCTGCACTCTATAGGGCCACGTTTTCATGTACTGCACTCCCAGAATAATTTGCACATGATATGCCTTGGGATGGTCTTTATTCTGCGGGCTTCGCATCTAACCCGTTATAGCTTGAATGATTGAATTTACTAGGCTATTAAAACCAGCTAAATTATGTCATCATAATTGAGGGCTCGGCCTATTGCTTCGCCACTTCTCAATGATTATTGATGCCCAAAAAATAGCATTGTACTAAAATATGTCCCCTGAGGAACCCGGCAATCAATTAGGGTGAAACGCGTTGGGACTTTGGCACCTGAATATACGCCACCAATCTAGGAGGCCGTTCTCTGGTGCCAACTCTGTACATATAAAATACACCCATATGTACAAATGTGTATGGCAATTTTCTTGTGTGTTAACATTACACATTAATATCTTTTATTTTGATGATATATATAACTATAGATAATCACACCTGTGGTTGTCTCAGTATCTTCCATGACGTAACTTTTCGAGCAGTTTTCCGCCCGTAGACGCAGCATCCATGAGTATGGGCGGTTTACTGCTCTATATACTGTAATATTTAATATCTTTTTCTTTTGTTCTGTATACCTAGCGTAGGCCCCCATCAGGGACTCACCAACGTTTTAGGGTCAATCTAGGACCCACTAGGAGGTTCCAGAACACGGGATCGTCCTTGTCAGGGCGGCAGTCCCATTTACAGGCAGGGGTACTGAGTCTAGGGTTAGACTCAGGGACAGACCATTATCCACGACTATCCACCCTGTTCATTACTGACTCATGCCATTGAGCGTTGCAGTATTATCCCTTATGTCGTCATGGTGATATCTTTTCTTCTTTTTTTGTTCCTTTTCTATATTTGTTTGTGGGAGTTTGTTATTTTATGTGTAAATTAGATTAAAGGCTACGTTTTAGAACAGGTTGTTTTCCTGTGATTACATTAATATACATTGACACCACCTGTGGTTATCAGTCCCTCTGACGGGATATTGTCTTAGCTGTGAATCCCCTGCACTCCAAGTATGCCATAACCTGCTGGTTCAGTTTCTGCACTATGTCTTCCTACTGCTGCTTCAGGTGGGGAAAAAAAGAGGTGGTCCCTAAGGGGAGATAATGCGTAAGCACTCTCCCAGGGTATACTGCTCTGTGACAGGAATTGTGCAAAAATAATAAGGGGCAGTATTAAAACCTAAAGTTTATTTGGACTATTAAGATCCCTAATGGGGAAGAGAAGCCCCTACCAGACAAACTAAACAGACAACAAACAACGATATGGGACCCACGTGGGTGAGTCGCCAACGGTCAAGTCCGCTAGCAAACCGTACAGGGAAGCGGAACTGACCAACAAATAAACACTAAATAGAGTCTATTGGCAAGGTGCCATAGACCTGAGGTAATGCCATAAGGCAGAAAAAAAGGGTAGATCTTACCGGTGGTGCCAGTCAGGACCTGGTAGTCCAAAACACAGGAGGTGGAGGAGCTTCTCGGGTCTGAAAAAACGTCCTCTGTTCAGTTGTACCTGGTGCCGAGGGGCTACAGGGAAAAGCTGTCCCTGTTGATGCCCTACTTGGCCTGTGAATCCCTAGGTAACCTCCTAACACAGGGTCCTTTCCCCGCAAGGGGTGGCCCCGTCCGGAACCTGGCCCTAATAAATGAACCCTAAATAGCCCTATAGGGACAAAGGAATTGGCCCTATTAGTGATAGTAGCTACCAGGGTAAAGGTAAACTAGTATGGTGGATATATTCGAGGTCCCTACGCGTTTCGTTTATTTGGGAATATATCAAACTATAAAGGATACCTCCACTTCACAAAGAGGGGGGACCCCCTAACTCTTCAGGGGACAGGGGTCGGAAGTGGAGGAAAATATCTCTACTCCTAACACAATATGGTAATTATCTCGGTTAGGGGAAGAAGTGGAAAGGGAAAGCCATAAAGGTTGCGCAGACCTGACTAGACCAGTGTGGTCCAAATCAGCCCAGATACCTGTAGATAGCAAAATGACAGAACAAAATCCGTTCAGATACCGAACCTGGCATATAGTTAGTTAGTTCACTTACTATTCAGATCATGGAACGCGTGTGGCATATACCATGAGAAGCGGCAGTGCAGTTTGGCTTGCCGCCTATGTATCGGCGTCTGTCAGCGCTGCTGTGGGCGCCAATCAGTTTAAATGGATGGATCTGGGTGATGGTGCGCCTGCGTGAGGAGTGCGGCCGCCGTCACGTGACTATGCATATGTCAGCTGACGCGGCGGTCCGCCTCCTTCCCGACGATGCGTACTCCTCCAGTGTACAGCCCAGCTACCGCACGGCTTCAGTGACATAGTGATAGGCGTCATAGCTTGGGAACATGATCCAGGACAGGGCGCGGCGTCGGCTGTATAATGAGGGTAGCGGCGGTGGGAGGAGTCGCTGGATTAGTACAAGCAACTCCTACTACTTCACCTATGCTTATGTTGGCGGTGATTGGGAATGTCACCCACAACATGGGACCTCGAAAGGGGCATTAAATGACAGGCGGCCCCCTTGGACCCAGACAGGGTGTAGTGGCCACAAAAGGACATTAAGACAATATAAACTTAAATGAATTAGACCGTTAGAGGGTATTATCATCTGGGTGGTACGATCAGACAGGGTGTAATGACCACAGAAAGACATTTAGACAATATAGACTTTGGATGAATTAGACCGTTAGGGGACATTATCATCTGGGTGGTACGGTCAAGTATTCAACATATGAATAATACGGTCATGAGACCAAGTAGCACCTGCTGTTGGGAAACAAGAGCAAAGTCCTAGGACCAGGCGGACCACAGATACAAATGCAAGGATGACAGGGCAGAGCAATCAACAAAAGATGGTGCCAAATGAGATGCATTGATATATATACGTACATACCCATACACGCATATGCACACATACATATATACACACATATGTGTTGGAGACTGGACTCGGTCACAAGAAGCAACCAAATTGTAGCTGGTCATTCAAACCATGGGAGTTGGTGGTTTTCAGCCTGAATATCCACCAACACTCCCTCTGGAGAATCCTCTTGTCCCAGTCCCCTCCACGTGGTGGCTTCCTAATCGCCTCTAACCCTACAAACGTGACACCTGACAACCGCCCATCATGGGCAGAGTGGATGTGTCTCGCTACTGGAGTGTCCCTGTTATTGCGGATGTCACCCAAGTGCTCACCTATACGCACCCGTAGCTCCCTACGGGTCTTGCCAACATATCTAATGCCGCACTCGCAGGTAAGGAGGTAAACCACTCCTGCGGTAGTTGATGAAATCCCGTATACGGTGGCCAGGTTCCGTAGGGCCAACTGCAACCAATTTACCCTGGGTGACATACTTGCAAAAACTACACCGGCCGCATTTAAAGCATCCATTTAACGGTTTATCCAGCCAGGTCCTCCTTTTGGGAGGATTGTAGTGGCTGTGCACAAATTGATCCCTAAGATTAGTCCCTCTCCTAAAGGTCACTGATGAGTAAGGGCTGACAACATCTGTCAGATCCAGATCCATCAGGAGAGTGTCCCAGTTGGGTGCTAGGATCTCCTTAATTTGTCTAGCCGCTGAATCAAATGTGCCGATGATGCGTAACTTTTTTTGTTGTGGTTCGGTTTTAGGACCCCCCGTGGGATGTAGGAGTGTAGTACGTGTCTCCTGTTGAGCCCTTTGATAAGCCTTTCTCAGCGTATTGTCCGTATAACCTCGTGCACGAAAACGCTGTCTTAACTCGTTTGCCTGTCGTGTGAATTCTCGTGGTTCAGAGCAGTTACGCCTGAGTCTCAAATATTGGCCAAACGGAATCCCACGCTTCAATGGGACAGGATGACAGCTGTCCCATCAAAGGAGTGAGTTTGTGGATGTCTCCTTGCGAAAGATAGTAGTCTGTAGGCCCCCCTTGGTGTCTCTTGAGATACAGATGTCTAGGAAGGGCAAATTGTTATGTACAATCACTGACGTGAATCTGAGATTAATGGTATTATATTCAGTTTGTCCACCAACCTCTTGAACTCGTCCTCTGGCCCGCTCCACAGTATTCAGTATCAGTATCTATGTAGCAGGCCCAGAGGACGATGTACTCCGTGTACCAATTGGGTAGATCGCCGAATACCATAGTCTCCTCCCACCAGCCCAGGAACAGATTTGCGTAAGATGGTGCACAAGAACTGTCCATCGCGGTGCCCCTGAGCTGGTGGTATATCCGTCAAAGAGAAAACAGTTGCTGGTTAAAACAAAATTCAAAAGTTAAAGAACTAGTTCATTATGAGCAGCAAACTGAAGTCCTCTTGCTTTCACAAAATATGCTGTGGCTGCGAGACCTTTGTCATAGGGGATGGAGGAGTACAATGCCTCGACATCAATCGATGCCAGAAACCAGTTGGGTTCAAGATTAATGTTTTCTAATTTAGAAAGAAGGTCCCTCGTATCTCTCACATAGGATGGGAGAGATTGTACAAATGGGCCTAGTATACGATCAACATATATCCCGCTGTTCTGTGGCAGACTGCCTACCCCTGATACAATTGGCCGGCCCTTAAGGGGCACGGTACCCTTGTGGACCTTGGGTAGGCAGTAGAAGGTTGCCATAACTGGATGTGTTGGAAGGAGGAACTCGAGCTCGCTGCTGCTAATGAGACCATCCATCTTGGCTTTAGTCAAGATATCTATTAATTCTTGCTGGAGCCTTGGTGTAGGATCAGATGGTAGTGTCTCATAACTTTCTTTGTCGCCTAGTAGTGTGAGACACATATCGCGATACGCAGAGGTATCCAGGATGACAACATTACCCCCCTTATCAGAGGGCTTGATCATAATGTTGGCATCTGCGGATAGCTCCCTTATCGCCTGTCTCTCCTTACTATTGCAATTATGCCTAGTTGAGGTGAGAATTATCTTGGCAATTTCAGAAGTGGTCTGTTTGAGGAAGACATCGATACAAGAGATGTCTCCCACTGGTGGCATTTTACTACTCCTGTTCTTGATATCCGTGAAGGGACCTCTGCCATCTGGGTTATCTGGCGTGCTGTCAAGATTAAACAGGAGGTGTACATCACCAAGGATCTCCACCGGTATGCCCAACTCCCGACTTTCTTTTTTGTCCCTAAGCCTAAAGTGTTTATGCCACTTTAGCTTTTGGGCGAACAGGTGGAGATCCTTGGTCCAACGAAATAGATCAAATGAGGTAGTGGGGACAAAGGAAAGGCCCCGTCTCAAAACCCTGGTCTCCACTTCTGTGAGGGTACGGGATGATAGGTTAATTACCAGCCTATCCTCCGTATATCCTAGCGGTTGGGTGGGGGTACCGTATTTCGGTTCCGTAAGGGGTAATGCATTGGTTGTTCTAAAAAAGAGGATGCTGAGGGTAACTGTGAAGTTCACCAGCGACTCTAGACTTAAGTTGCTGCTGATAGAGCTGGTACTGCTCCTGCCCCCCCACAGCGAGAGGATGGACGATGGACGATGGTGCACATAGGCAGCAGCCAACTGACTACATAGGATGTCTCAATAGTAGTTTAGTTTTTTCTTCCTCTCAGCGAGGGTCTAACATGGTGGAGAGCCAGCAGTCATTCCTCTTCTGAAAGGTGACAATTCGGCTGTCACTACGCAAGCAACTGAGCATGCTTTAGGTCATTTGACCAAGTGACTCCCTGCCTCCATCTCCACTGCATACTGCCATGGTGTTTCTGGGTCCTCTTCCTCATTGCCCTGTAACTCCTCCGGCTGCTCCTGCTCCTCCTCTCCTGTCACCTGTGTAGAAAAAACATCCATTTCTCTATGCATTGCTTGTGCTCGAATGTCCTCCTCCTCCTCTAGCTCAGCCCCCACAGGGCTCATGTGTCTATGAGATGTAGTCGCTACGTCTCCTGTCCCCAGGCCAGCCAGATTTAGCAGCATCTGCTCCAGGACATGAATCAGTGGAATAACGTTGTTCATTCCATAGTCCTGGCGACTGGCAAATAATGTGGCCTCCTCAAAAGGCCTGAGCAAACAGCAGGTGTCACGCATGAGCTGGTACTGGCTAAAATCGAAGTTACACAGGGGAGTACCTCTGTCTGCCTGTATCATCAAGAAATCGTTTATGGCCTTTCTCTGTTCATATAATCGGTCCGACATATGGAGGGTGGAATTCCAACAGGTGGAAACGTCGCATATCAGCCTATGTTGGGGGATGCTGTTCTGCCGCTGTAGCCCAAGGAGGGTGTGCTTTGCGGTGTATGAGTGGCTGAAGTGCATGCAAAGTTTCCTCGCCATCTTTAGAATGTCTGGAAAATGGGGTGAAGAATTCAAGAACCGCTTTACAACCAGATTGAACAAGTGAGCCATGCAGGGCGCATGGCTCAGCCCTCCTTGACACACCGCTGACACCATGTTCTTCCTGTTGTCGGTCACCATGGTTCCAATTTTCAGTTGTCAAGGAGAAAGCCAGGATTTGATTTCTTAATGAAGGACGCGGAGCAATTCCTCCCTGTGTGACTCCGTTTGCCCAGGCAAACTAGGTGCAGAACAGCTTGACACCACCGTATCCTGCACATGCGGTATGCTGGAGGAGCACTGTGAATTGTCCCTGCAGTGTAGGCTGAGGACACGGTGGAGGATCAGGAGGCAGAGGCGGACATTGTCGCAGGACCAACGGCGTGCGAACATGAAGGTGGAAGCGGCGTCACCTGGCCAAGTTGCTGGTTTGGCTGGGCAGGAATCACATTTACCCAGTGGGCTGAAAAGGACATATATTGTCCTTGACCGTAGTTACAGCTCCACACTTCGGCGCTGCCGTGCACTTTGGCAGACACCGACAGGCTCAAGGACTGGGTCACCTTCTGTTCTACATATGTGTGCACGGCTAGTGCTGCCTTTTTCACAAGGAAATTACAGCTTGGGACTCTCCACTTTGGCTCGGCACAAGCCATCAGTTCTCTGACAGGTACAGAGTGCACCACTTGGAAAGGGAGCAACTGCAGCACCAGCAACTTGGCCAGGAGCACATTCAGCCTCTGCGCCGTTGGCAATCGCTTCAGTGATCGATTGCTGACAAAATTACTGACGAGGAGTAGGAGGATGAGGAGCAGGAGCATCAGGACCAGTAGATGATGGGAAGGACAGACAGCTTCCTTTGGCTGAGGTGGTGGAGCCTTGACTGCATGAAATCGGGTGCGTGCCACTGGGTGATGTAGTGGTTGCTGCAGCAGGCTGGACCACCACATCAGAGCAACGGTTCTCCCAAGCCACTTTATGGCGACGCTGCATGTGTTGATGCAGGGCCGTGGGGCCAACATTGGCACCCTGGCCACACTTCACCTTCTGCCCACAAATTCGGCAAATGGCCATGTTCACCTCCTCCGGCAGCTTAACAAAAAATTGCCACACTGCCGAGTATGGCCTTTTCCCCCCAACACTCTGTGCTGACTGCCTGCTGCCGCTTCCTCCGTGAACCCCTGCACCGCTACTTTCTGGGCAGGTAGGCTCCTGAGAAGCGGGTGGTATACCCCGGGCACGTTTGGCTCCCGACCTCACACTGCTGCCACCCTGCTGACTCACGGTCACGCTACCACCTTGCTGGCTCAGCCGCTGCCTCACACGCAAGCTGCCACACTCTTCTGATGATGATGAAGCCCCTTCTTCACCTGGCTCCCAAGTGTGATCGGCTACATCATCCGCTACTGTCTGCACGTCAGCCTCAACGGTCTCAGGGCCAGGAGCCTGACTGCTCCCAACACCTGCTCCCACGCGACTCTTATCATCACGACTTGCCCGCCTACCGGAGGAAGCGGCAGATCTCTTCTCCAGATCTTGGCTGGGCAGAAGCTGCTGACTGTCCTCTAGTAGCTTGTCCTCACTGAAAAGTGGAGCCGAGCCTATGGCATATAATACTTCTTGTACTGAGGGAACAGAAAATGAATAAGACAGGTTGAGGACAGTTGGGGGCGTAGGGCGTGATGTCAGAGGAACCCACCAACTCTTGGCTGGGGATGTCTGATCTCACTTGCAATGAAGTCAAAGACCAAGTCAACCATTCAAGCACTGCTGGGTTGCTGGTCAAGACATGACCGCTAGATGACACTGGGAGCTCAGGCCTCTTGCTGCAACTCCTGCTGCCACCCCCCCCTTCTTCTGCTGCTACTTTTGTTTTGCAACAAAAACATTTTGGCCACTGCCTGTTCCCTTCGAAGGGCCTGTCACTTGTCTGACATACTATATAATAAATAATTAAATTAAAATAATACACCCCCAAAAAAGCTGTAGTACAATGCTAAGCGGCGATTAATACGTATTCTTTTTCCTATTAATACACCTCCCCAAAAAAATATAACGATCAAAATTCACTGCAGAACGGCTAATAGGACGTACTTACAGTATATTTCCTATTAATACACCACTTAAATGGCTGTATCACACAGCACTTGCACCCCAATCACCAGGAAGGTTTGCTGGAATTAGTGATGCATTATATAGTGCAAACAACCTAAAAGCAGCAGTATAAACTCTAACTTGGATCCCCAATTAGTGCAGCAAGGTGTAACAGAATTCACTCCTATTACCCAGGCTGTACACTCTCCTATTGCACCCTGTTCTCCTTTTATAGCGTGAGGAAATTTGGCTATGGTGGGAATCAAATTTTTTCATGAAATTTGGATTGAATTCCACTTCGTCAACCTCGATTTGCTTATCTCTAGAGCTAATGTATTGGAGCTTTTCTGCTCCAGTATGACTGCACCCCAGTGCACAAAGCCAGCTCCACAAAGTTATGGTTGGGTGAGTTTGATGTAGAAGAGCCTCGAGCCCCGACCTCAAGCACATAGAAGACCTTTGGGATGAACTAGAACGGAGACTGTGAGCCATTCCGTCTGATCAGTGTCTGACCACAAAGGCTCCTCTGGAGGAATAGGTAAAATTTCCCACAGAAGAGAAAAGGAGGGACCAACTCCATATTAATGCCTATGGATGTAGACTAGAATGTCATGAAAGCTCCTGGAGGTGGAATGTGGAGGGGTCCAGTACTTTACTCCATTTACTGTATACGTGTTCCTCCGGATACTTTGTTATTCTGTGCCTGATGAAGAGACCTTAGTTGTCTTCAGTGATTCCTTTACAATCTCAGATTCTTCAGGTCTTGTACCATGACATAAATCTCTGGGACACCTTCAGTCCTGTGTTCAGTGTCATAAATGTATATTCCCAAATTCATCTGTTTGGGATTTGAAATTCCCTCTTAATATCACAACTTTCATGTGTTCTTCGTTGCGTCTTGGGCTATAAAAATATTTGGCTGCAGGAAAATAATAGACATGATTAAATTGGTGTTTTTTTAATACCAGAATATAACAGTAGTATCTAACGCTTGTATTGGATAGTGTTGAGTGGGAGGTGCCTTATTCGATTTCGCTATATTTTGCGAATATTCGATTGAATATTCGTCAAAATCAATTATTCTTCATTATTGTATTTATCGCGATTAATATGCGATTTAATCATTCGCATATTGCGATTTTTAAGCCTAGAATTAGAAGTTATAAATAACTTCTAATTGCTTTATAACTTAATAATAAGGCAGCTTTCCTATTCTTCTAATCTTGGAGATCTAGATTTAACACGAATATAGCGCTATATTCTATGTCTTTGTTAATAAAAGAATCAAGATAGCGAAGTATTCTACATCAACGAAGATAGCGAAGTATTCTACATCAACGAAGATAGCGAAGTATTCTACATCAACGAAGATAGCGAAGTATTCTACATCAACGAAGATAGCGAAGTATTCTACATCAACAAAGATGGCAAAGTATTCTACATCAACGAAGATAGCGAAGTATTCTACATCAACGAAGATAGCGAAGTATTCTACATCAACGAAGATAGCAAAGTATTCTACATCAACGAAGATAGCGAAGTATTCTACATCAACGAAGATAGCGAAGTATTCTACATCAACGAAGATAGCGAAGTATTCTACATCAACGAAGATAGCGAAGTATTCTACATCAACAAAGATGGCAAAGTATTCTACATCAACGAAGATAGCGAAGTATTCTACATCAACGAAGATAGCGAAGTATTCTACATCAACGAAGATAGCAAAGTATTCTACATCAACGAAGATAGCGAAGTATTCTACATCAACGAAGATAGCGAAGTATTCTACATCAACGAAGATAGCAAAGTATTCTACATCAACGAAGATAGCGAAGTATTCTACATCAACGAAGATAGCGAAGTATTCTACATCAACGAAGATAGCAAAGTATTCTACATCAACCAAGATAGCGAAGTATTCTACATCTTCCTCAATTTAAGTTATTATCGCATTGCGATTACAACTTAGGCGATTTTGATAATGGTAGTATTAGGAGAATTAACGGTCGGATATAACGAATATAGTACTATATCTAAGAATAGTGGATTATAAAAGTTGGATTCGCAATGCGGTTAATAATAATAGCAAATATTTTCGCATTGCGATTACAAATGAGCACTGCTAGATTCCATATTCATTAACTTCGTTAATTCTAGCAATCGGACCCAATCCATTAGAGACCCAGCAGCAGCTACAAGTTAAAATCGCATTGCGATTTCAACTTAGACCGGGTTTACTAAATTACTTTAAATTAGTGAGGATGTTGAATATATTTATTAGTCAAAACAAAATATTCTCCATCTTCGCTAATTCAAGAAAGCCAACCATTGTAAACCAGGTACAAGTTAAAATCGTTATGCGATTTATTCAAGTTATATTATTCGCTTTGCGATTGCAACTTGATTCTCACATCCGACAGTACATTCTAGCATGGAGGCGTTCCCATGGTGATGGGGACGCTCCATGTGCAAAAGAAGTAGATAGAGGCGGCGACGGGCACTGACTTGAGCGGGCAGGGAGCAAGGAATCCTTTCTTAAAAGTACTGCTTTTGGACAAAACTAGGGTAACAATAAAAAAAAAAAAAAGAATATTTGAAATAACGAATATATAGCACTATATTCGTAATATTAGTTAAATTTTTTTTTTTAAAAAACACAATATATCTGCAGTATTCAATGCTTGTATTGGATTGTCACAAATGCAGCAAAGGCCGCAAAGGTACTTTATGGAAAAAAATATATATAATTTTTTTCACCCACAATTCTCTCACTATCACAAATGCAGTGCAGGTGAAAATGTATTTTTTAGCGAAAAATAAAATAAATTGTCCCCACAGAATCTAACATGTGGATTTACTTGGATTGTACCCTCAAAATCTCGGCAATATATTTATGGGTGTCTAACACGACCGCCTTTGTCTGCGGCCTTAATTATAAGTTCGGAGTCATGTTTCAATTCATTGAGGGCAACCATCTCATCAGCAGTCACATTGGGATGACCAAAAGGTTGTATAGAATGTATCTCTCTCAAAGCCTGAATATCAGACTTAACAGCAGCTATATACGCCTCAATTGCAGGTTCATTAATAACAGGATTAAAGTTACTTTTAAGTGAGAGATCGAACATGCCAAGAGATAATTCTCTCATCTTGGCATGCTCGATCTGCTCCTTATTGTAAAACCAGACCTTTAGCTTAATAGCCCGAAAAAAAGCATGTAAATCAAAATCAAGCTCAAACCAGTTAGCAGTAGTTTTGGGGCAAAACGAGAGTTCCTTACTGAGTACACTCACTTGTGATTCGGTTAAGTCCTTTGATGAAAGGTACACTACGATCATTTCTTCCTGGACGGCACATTCCTGCCCGGTGCTGGTCGGGGCTTGTTGTTGCGCAGCTTTTTGACACCTTCTGTGTCTATGGCCTCCACGCCTGATGCGCTGTTTCCGGATACCTCCGTTTCCTTTAACCCTAAAAAAGATTGATCTGTAGATGATGAGGCCTGGACAGTTCTTTTTCTATTCTTCCATGTGTCCATATTGGACTGTACATTTTTGTCATCGGATTGCCAAGAATATATGTTGCCTTTTTTGTAATCGTCCGAATCGCGGTTCCACTTGAAGCGTTTACCCTCCTCCATGTCAATGCGAAAACTTTGCAGTTGAGTAGAAATTGTATCATGAAATGTCCCATACTCCTCAGCTGAGGACAAATTAACACTGGACAATTCATCCTGTAGATATTCAACATTCAATAATATAAAGTCCAATGCATAGCGGTTTGACAAACTTTCAAATCTTTTGCAAAAAGACGGGCAACCAGAAAATAAATTGGGGCGTAAATTGGACCTCATCCCTCTTGGGATACGCTGTCCAGGCCTCATCATCTACAGATCAATCTTTTTTAGGGTCCGTTTCTATGCTTAGATATATATATATATATATATATATATACTACAGAGGACAGTATACTGTATATACACTCACCTAAAGAATTATTAGGAACACCATACTAATACGGTGTTGGACCCCCTTTTGCCTTCAGAACTGCCTTAATTCTACGTGGCATTGATCCCACAAGGTGCTGATAGCATTCTTTAGAAATGTTGGCCCATATTGATAGGATGGCACCTTGCAGTTGATGGAGATTTGAGGGCTGCACATCCAGGGCACAAAGCTCCCGTTCCACCACATCCCAAAGATGCTCTATTGCAGTGATGGCGAACCTATGGCACGGGTGCCAGAGGTGGCACCCAGAGCCCTCTCTGTGGGCACCCGCACCCTGGAAAAAGTCTATGGTGTACCAATATGCCTTAGACATTTCCTGCCATTCATCAGCGCAGGGAGCGCTATGAACGCCACAGGCAGCGCACTGAATGTAGGCAGGCTATTATAGCTAAATGATAAAGTACATGGAAGATATACTAGATTGGACTGCAGTATCCAGGTTACATTCCATGTTGGCACTTTGCGATAAATAAGTGGGTTTTGGGTTGCAGTTTGGGCACTCGGTCTGTAAAAGGTTCGCCATCACTGCTCTATTGGGTTGAGATCTGGTGGCCATTTTAGTACAGTGAACTCATTGTTATGTTCAAGAAACCAATTTGAAATGATTCGAGCTTTGTGACATGGTGCATTATCCTGCTGGAAGTAGCCATCAGAGGATGGGTACATGGTGGTCATGAAGGGATGGACATGGTCAGAAATAAGGCTCAGGTAGCCCGTGGCATTTAAACGATGGCCAATTGGCACTAAGGGGCCTAAAGTGTGCCCAGAAAACACCCCCCACACCATTACACCACCACCACCAGCCTGCACAGTGGTAACAAGGCATGATGGATACATGTTCTCATTCTGTTTACGACAAATTTGGACTCTACCATTTGAATGTCTCAACAGAAATCGGGACTCATCAGACCAGGCAACATTTTTCCAGTCTACAACAGTCCAATTTTGGTGAGCTCGTGCAAATTGTTAACTCTTTTTCCTCTTTGTAGTGGAGATGAGTGGTACCCGGTGGGGTCTTCTGCTGTTGTAGCCGATCCGCCTCAAGGTTGTGCGTGTTGTGGCTTCACAAATGCTTTGCTGCAGACCTCGGTTGTAACAAATGGTTATTTCAGTCAACGTTGCTCTTCTATCAGCTTGAATCAGTCGGCCCATTCTCCTCTGACCTCTAGCATCAACAAGGCATTTTCGCCCACAGGACGGCCGCATACTGGATGTTTTTCCCTTTTCGCACCATTCTTTGTAAACCCTAGAAATGGTTGTGCGTGAAAATCTCAGTAACTGAGCAGATTGTGAAATACTCAGACCGGCCCGTCTGGCACCAACAACCATGCCACGCTCAAAATTGCTTAAATCACCTTTCTTTCCCATTCTGACATTCAGTTTGGAGTTCAGGAGATTGTCTTGACCAGGACCACAACCCTACATGCATTGAAGCAACTGCCATGTGATTGGTTGACTAGATAATCGCATTAATGAGAAATAAAACAGGCGTTCCTAATAATTCTTTAGGTGAGTGTATATATATATATATATATATATATATATATATATAGAACAAGAAAATCGGACTGCACTCCAGATGAATCTTCAGAAAAGTGTGTGTTTATTCACCCATATGGTGGCAAAGACGACGTTTCGGCTCGTACATAAGCCTTTCTCAAGCCTTGAGAAAGGCTCATGTACGAGCCGAAACGTCGTCTTTTTCACCATATGGGTGAATAAACACACACTTTTCTAAAGATTCATCTGGAGTGCAGTCCGATTTTCTTGTTCTGTATTAGTGGGTAAGCACCAGTTACCATACTTGGACATTGCACCCACTTCGTTTTTTTTTCCATACTATTTGGATGGTGCTGCCAGTTATTTTTTCTATTTATTTTATATATATATATATATATACTACTGAGGACAGTATACTGTATATATACTACAGAGGACAGTATGCTATATACAAACCGGATTCCAAAAAAGTTGGGACACTATACAAATCGTGAATAAATACTGAATGCAATGATGTGGAGGCGCCAACTTCTAATATTTTATTCAGAATAGAACATAAATCACGGAACAAAAGTTTAAACTGAGAAAATGTACCATTTTAAGGGAAAAATATGTTTAATCAGAATTTCATGGTGTCAACAAATCCCCAAAAAGTTGGGACAAGGCCATTTTCACCACTGTGTGGCATCTCCCCTTCTTCTTACACCACTCAACAGACGTCTGGGGACCGAGGAGACCAGATTCTCAAGTTTAGAAATAGGAATGCTCTCCCATTCTTGTCTAATACAGGCCTCTAACTGTTCAGTCGTCTTGGGCCTTCTTTGTTGCACCTTCCTCTTTATGATGCGCCAAATGTTCTCTATAGGTGAAAGATCTGGACTGCAGACTGGCCATTTCAGTACCCGGATCCTTCTTCTACGCAGCCATGATGTTGTGATTGATGCAGAATGTGGTCTGGCATTATCTTGTTGAAAAATGCAGGGTCTTCCCTGAAAGAGGTGACGTCTGGATGGGAGCAGATGTTGTTCTAGAGCCTGAATATATTTTTCTGCATTGATGGTGCCTTTCCAGACATGCAAGCTGCCCATGCCACACGCACTCATGCAACCCCATACCATCCGAGATGCAGGCTTCTGAACTGAGCGCTGATAACAACTTGGGTTGTCCTTGTCCTCTTTGGTCCGGATGACATGGCGTCCCAGATTTCCAAAAAGAACTTTGAATCGTGACTCGCCTGACCACAGAACAGCCTTCCATTTTGCCACACTCCATTTTAAATGATCCCTGGCCCAGTGAAAACGCCTGAGCTTGTGGATCTTGCTTCGAAATGGCTTCTTCTTTGCACTGTAGAGTTTCCGCTGGCAACGGCGGATGGCACGGTGGATTGTGGTCACTGACAATGGTTTCTGGAAGTATTCCTGAGTAGGGATGAGCGAACCCGAACTGTATAGTTCGGGTTCGTACCGAATTTTGGGGTGTCCGTGACACGGACCCGAACCCGGACATTTTCGTAAAAGTTCGGGTTCGGTGTTCGTCGCTTTCTTGGCGCTTTTTGAAAGGCTGCAAAGCAGCCAATCAACAAGCGTCATACTACTTGCCCCAAGAGGCCATCACAGCCATGCCTACTATTGGCATGGCTGTGATTGGCCAGAGCACCATGTGACCCAGCCTCTATTTAAGCTGGAGTCACATAGCGCCGCCCGTCACTCTGCTCTGATCAGCATAGGGAGAGGTTGCGGCTGCGACAGTAGGGCGAGATTAGGCAGATTAACTCCTCCAAAGGACTTGATTAATTGATCGATCTGCAGCTGTGGGTCATTGAGCTGCTAATACTCAATTGCTCACTGTTTTTAGGCTGCCCAGACCGTTTGTCAGTCACTTTTTTCTGGGGTGATCGGCGGCCATTTTGTGTCTTGTGGTCACAGCTGCGACCAAGCGCATTTAACCCTTAATGGTGTGGTTGTTTTTTGGCTAAATCCTACATCAGGGTGAAGCTGTCATACCAAGTGGATTTAACCAGCAATAGTCTGTTTATTTTTTGGCCATATACTACATCAGGGGCAAGCTGTCACCAAGTGCATTTAACCCTCAATGGTGTGGTTGTTTTTTGGCTAAATCCTACATCAGGGTGAAGCTGTCACACCAAGTGCATTTAACCAGCAATAGTCTGTTTATTTTTTGGCCATATACTACATCAGGGGCAAGCTGCGCCTGTCACCAAGTGCATTTAACCCTCAGTAGTGTGGTTGGTCAAGCTGTCACACCAAGTGCATTTAACCATCAATAGTGTGGTTATTTTTTGGCCATATCCCAGTCTAATTCTGTCAGTAAATCTATACCGGTCACCCAGCGCCTAAATACTAGGCCTCAAATTTATATCCAGCTAAATCTGTCGTTACTGCTGTACTGTTGTGGCTGGTCAAGTTATTTAGTGTCCGTCAAAGCACATTTTTTGTTCTGGGTTGAAATACAATTCCCAATTTAGCAATTTCATAATTTAGTGGTTTCTGCTGTATCAGAGCTATTTGAAATCTATCCCTAAAAGGGTATATAATATTCAAGGTGCACATAGAGTCATTCTGAATAACTTCACACACACGCTACTGTGCATTTCCAAGTCTAATTCTGTCAGTAAACCTATACCTGTCACCCAGCGCCTAAATACTAGGCCTCAAATTTATAGTCAGCTAAATCTGGGTTACTGCTGTGCTGTTGTGGCTGGGCAAGTTATTTAGTGTCCGTCAAAGCACCGTTTTTTGTTCTGGGTTGAAATACAATTCCCAATTTAGCAATTTCCTAATTTAATGGTTTCTGCTGTATCAGGCCTACTTTAAATACATCCCTAAAAGGGTATATCAGAATCAAGGTGCTGATAGGGTCATTCTCAATAACTTCACACACACGCTACTGTGCATATCCCAGTCTAATTCTGTCCGTAAAATGTATACCTGTCACCCAGCGCCTAAATACTAGGCCTCAAATTCATAGTCAGCTAAATCGGTGGTTACTGCTGTGCCTGTGTTAGTGTAATACGGTACCTAAATAGATAGCCAGATAGTGTTAGGTGTCTGTAAAAAAAGGCCTGAATTTGAATTCAATACATTGGGCCAAATAATATTTTTGTTGTTGTGGTGAAAGATAACAATGAGGAAAACATCTAGTAAAGGACGCGGACATGGTCGTGGTGGTGTTAGTGGACCCTCTGGTGCTGGGAGAGGACGTGGCCGTTCTGCCACATCCACACGTCCTAGTGTACCAACTACCTCAGGTCCCAGTAGCCGCCAGAATTTACAGCGATATATGGTGGGGCCCAATGCCGTTCTAAGGATGGTAAGGCCTGAGCAGGTACAGGCATTAGTCAATTGGGTGGCCGACAGTGGATCCAGCACGTTCACATTATCTCCCACCCAGTCTTCTGCAGAAAGCGCACAGATGGCGCCTGAAAACCAAGCCCATCAGTCTGTCACATCACCCCCATGCATACCAGGGAAACTGTCTCAGCCTCAAGTTATGCAGCAGTCTCTTATGCTGTTTGAAGACTCCGCTGGCAGGGTTTCCCAAGGGCATCCACCTAGCCCTTCCCCAGCGGTGGAAGACATAGAATGCACTGACGCACAACCACTTATGTTTCCTGATGATGAGGACATGGGAATACCACCTCAGCATGTCTCTGATGATGACGAAACACAGGTGCCAACTGCTGCGTCTTTTTGCAGTGTGCAGACTGAACAGGAGGTCAGGGATCAAGACTGGGTGGAAGACGATGCAGGGGACGATGAGGTCCTAGACCCCACATGGAATGAAGGTCATGCCACTGACTTTCACAGTTCGGAGGAAGAGGCAGTGGTGAGACCGAGCCAACAGCGTAGCAAAAGAGGGAGCAGTGGGCAAAAGCAGAACACCCGCCGCCAAGAGACTCCGCCCGCTACTGACCGCCGCCATCTAGGACCGAGCACCCCAAAGGCAGCTTCAAGGAGTTCCCTGGCATGGCACTTCTTCAAACAATGTGCTGACGACAAGACCCGAGTGGTTTGCACGCTGTGCCATCAGAGCCTGAAGCGAGGCATTAACGTTCTGAACCTTAGCACAACCTGCATGACCAGGCACCTGCATGCAAAGCATGAACTGCAGTGGAGTAAACACTTTAAAAACAAGGAAGTCACTCAGGCTCCCCCTGCTACCTCTTCTGCTGCTGCCGCCTCGGCCTCTTCTGCTGCTGCCGCCTCGGCCTCTTCTGCTGCTGCCGCCTCGGCCTCTTCCTCCGCCTCTGGAGGAACGTTGGCACCTGCCGCCCAGCAAACAGGGGATGTACCACCAACACCACCACCTCCGTCACCAAGCATCTCTATTATGTCACACGGCAGCGTTCAGCTCTCCATCTCACAAACATTTGAGAGAAAGCGTAAATTCCCACCTAGCCACCCTCGATCCCTGGCCCTGAATGCCAGCATTTCTAAACTACTGGCCTATGAAATGCTGTCATTTAGGCTGGTGGACACAGACAGCTTCAAACAGCTCATGTCGCTTGCTGTCCCACAGTATGTTGTTCCCAGCCGGCACTACTTCTCCAAGAGAGCCGTGCCTTCCCTGCACAACCAAGTATCCGATAAAATCAAGTGTGCACTGCGCAACGCCATCTGTAGCAAGGTCCACCTAACTACAGATACGTGGACCAGTAAGCACGGCCAGGGACGCTATATCTCCCTAACTGCACACTGGGTAAATGTAGTGGCAGCTGGGCCCCAGGCGGAGAGCTGTTTGGCGCACGTCCTTCCGCCGCCAAGGATCGCAGGGCAACATTCTTTGCCTCCTGTTGCCACCTCCTCCTTCTCGGCTTCCTCCTCCTCTTCTTCCACCTGCTCATCCAGTCAGCCACACACCTTCACCACCAACTTCAGCACAGCCCGGGGTAAACGTCAGCAGGCCATTCTGAAACTCATATGTTTGGGGGACAGGCCCCACACCGCACAGGAGTTGTGGCGGGGTATAGAACAACAGACCGACGAGTGGTTGCTGCCGGTGAGCCTCAAGCCCGGCCTGGTGGTGTGCGATAATGGGCGAAATCTCGTTGCAGCTCTGGGTCTAGCCGGTTTGACGCACATCCCTTGCCTGGCGCATGTGCTGAATTTGGTGGTGCAGAAGTTCATTCACAACTACCCCGACATGTCAGAGCTGCTGCATAAAGTGCGGGCCGTCTGTTCGCGCTTCCGGCGTTCACATCCTGCCGCTGCTCGCCTGTCTGCGCTACAGCGTAACTTCGGCCTTCCCGCTCACCGCCTCATATGCGACGTGCCCACCAGGTGGAACTCCACCTTGCACATGCTGGACAGACTGTGCGAGCAGCAGCAGGCCATAGTGGAGTTTCAGCTGCAGCACGCACGGGTCAGTCAGACTACAGAACAGCTCCACTTCACCACCAATGACTGGGCCTTCATGCGAGACCTGTGTGCCCTGTTGCGCTGTTTCGAGTACTCCACCAACACGGCCAGTGGCGATGACGCCGTTATCAGCGTTACAATACCACTTCTATGTCTCCTTGAGAAAACACTTAGGGCGATGATGGAAGAGGAGGTGGCCCAGGAGGAGGAGGAGGAGGGGTCATTTTTAGCACTTTCAGGCCAGTCTCTTCGAAGTGACTCAGAGGGAGGTTTTTTGCAACAGCAGAGGCCAGGTACAAATGTGGCCAGCCAGGGCCCACTACTGGAGGACGAGGAGGACGAGGATGAGGAGGAGGTGGAGGAGGATGAGGATGAAGCATGGTCACAGCAGGGTGGCACCCAACGCAGCTCGGGCCCATCACTGGTGCGTGGCTGGGGGGAAAGGCAGGACGATGACGATACGCCTCCCACAGAGGACAGCTTGTCCTTACCCCTGGGCAGCCTGGCACACATGAGCGACTACATGCTGCAGTGCCTGCGCAACGACAGCAGAGTTGCCCACATTTTAACGTGTGCGGACTACTGGGTTGCCACCCTGCTGGATCCACGGTACAAAGACAATGTGCCCACCTTACTTCCTGCACTGGAGCGTGATAGGAAGATGCGCGAGTACAAGCGCACGTTGGTAGACGCGCTACTGAGAGCATTCCCAAATGTCACAGGGGAACAAGTGGAAGCCCAAGGCCAAGGCAGAGGAGGAGCAAGAGGTCGCCAAGGCAGCTGTGTCACGGCCAGCTCCTCTGAGGGCAGGGTTAGCATGGCAGAGATGTGGAAAAGTTTTGTCAACACGCCACAGCTAACTGCACCACCACCTGATACGCAACGTGTTAGCAGGAGGCAACATTTCACTAACATGGTGGAACAGTACGTGTGCACACCCCTCCACGTACTGACTGATGGTTCGGCCCCATTCAACTTCTGGGTCTCTAAATTGTCCACGTGGCCAGAGCTAGCCTTTCATGCCTTGGATGTGCTGGCCTGCCCGGCGGCCAGCGTTTTGTCTGAACGTGTATTCAGCACGGCAGGGGGCGTCATTACAGACAAACGCAGCCGCCTGTCTACAGCCAATGTGGACAAGCTGACGTTCATAAAAATGAACCAGGCATGGATCCCACAGGACCTGTCCATCCCTTGTGCAGATTAGACATTAACTACCTCCCCTTAACCATATATTATTGTACTCCAGGGCACTTCCTCATTCAATCCTATTTTTATTTTCATTTTACCATTATATTGCGAGGCTACCCAAATTTGAATGAACCTCTCCTCTGTCTGGGTGCCGGGGCCTAAAAATATGCCAATGGACTGTTCCAATGTTGGGTGACGTGAAGCCTGATTCTCTGCTGACATGCAGACTGATTCTCTGCTGACATGAAGCCAGATCCTCTGTTACGGGACCTCTCTCCTCTGCCTGGGTGCTGGGCCTAAATATCTGAGAATGGACTGTTCCAGTGGTGGGTGACGTGAAGCCAGATTCTCTGCTATGGGACCTCTCTCCAATTGATATTGGTTAATTTTTATTTATTTTATTTTTATTTTTATTCATTTCCCTATCCACATTTGTTTGCAGGGGATTTACCTACATGTTGCTGCCTTTTGCAGCCCTCTAGCCCTTTCCTGGGCTGTTTTACAGCCTTTTTAGTGCCGAAAAGTTCGGGTCCCCATTGACTTCAATGGGGTTCGGGTTCGGGATGAAGTTCGGATCGGGTTCGGATCCCGAACCCGAACATTTCCGGGAAGTTCGGCCGAACTTCTCGAACCCGAACATTCAGGTGTCCGCTCAACTCTATTCCTGAGCCCATTCTGTGATTTCCTTTACAGTAGCATTCCTGTTTGTGGTGCAGTGTCGTTTAAGGGCCCGGAGATCACGGGCATCCAGTATGGTTTTACGGCCTTGACCCTTACGCACAGAGATTGTTCCAGATTCTCTGAATCTTCGGATGATATTATGCACAGTTGATGATGATAGATGCAAAGTCTTTGCAATTTTTCGCTGGGTAACACCTTTCTGACATTGCTCCACTATCTTTCTGCGCAACATTGTGGGAATTGGTGATCCTCCACCCATCTTGGCTTCTGAGAGACACTGCCACTCTGAGAAGCTCTTTTTATACCCAATCATGTTGCCAATTGACCTAATTAGTGTTAATTGGTCTTCCAGCTCTTCGTTATGCTCAAATTTACTTTTTCCAGCCTCTTATTGCTACTTGTCCCAACTTTTTGGGGATTTGTTGACACCGTGAAAATTTGAATCAACGTATTTTTCCTTTAAAATGATACATTTACTCGGATTAAACGTTTGATCTGTCATCTACGTTCTATTACAAATAAAATATTGACATTTGCCATCTCCACATCATTGCATTCAGTTTGTATTCACAATTTGTTTAGTGTCCCAACCTTTTTGGATTCCGGTTTTTATACACTGGCTGTCCAAAAAAAACAGTTGCCATCTAGATTTAGCTAAGCAAATAGTTCTGAGCCTCCTATTGGATAATTACTGCATGGGCGATTATCTTTCAGCTGGCAACAAGTTAGTTAACCCCGACTGGTGCAATGAGTTGCTTCTCATTTCTTAAACAACCATGTCAAAAGACACATCTCGTGGTCGTGGAATAGATGTTAGTCTGTTTGAGACTCTATACCCAAAATCCAGGTGACAGGTTCCCTTTAAACATTTAGTGAAATCAAATCGAAGAAAAACAACAGTAGAACTCAGGGCTATGTTTAATAGTGGAAGTAAGAGCATTTCCACACGCACAATGCGAAGGGAACTCAAGGGATTGGGACTGAACAGCTGTGTAGCCGTAAGAAAACCACTAATCAGTGAGACAAACCAGAAAAAAAGGCTTAAATTTGCTAGGGAGCATAAAGATTGGACTCTGGATCAATGGAAGAAGGTTGTGTGGTCTGATGAGTCCTGATTTACCCTGTTCCAGAGTAATGGGCACATCAGGGTAAGAAGAGAGGCAGATGAAGTGATGCACCCATCATGCCTAGTGCCTCGTGTACAAGCCTGTGGAGACAGTGCTATGATCTGGGGTTGCTGCAGTTGGTCAGGTCTAGGTTCAGCAACAGTATGTGCTCCAAGAATGACGTCAGCGACTACCTGAACCTACTGAAGAACCAGGTTATTACATCGATGGATCTGTTCTTCCCTGATGGCACGGGCATATTCCAAGATGACAATGTCAGGATTCATCGGGCTCAGATTGTGAAAGAGTGATTCAGGGAGCATGAGACATCATTGTCACACATGGAGTGGCCACCACAGAGTCCAGACCTTAACTCCATTGAGAATCTTATTTATTTATTTTTTTGGAGGCAACTTTTTTGGGGGACAAGCAGTGTATATATACTAGAGAGAACAGTATACTGTATATATATATATACAGTGCTGCCCATAATCATTCATACCCCTGGCAAATTTTGATTTAAAGTTACTTTTATTCAACCAGCAAGTAATTTTTTGATGGGAAATTACATAGGTGTCTCCCAAAAGATAATGAGACGATGTACAAGAGGCATTATTGTGGAAAACAACATTTCTCAGCTTTTATTTACATTTGAGCAAAAAGTGTCCAGTCCAAAATTATTCATACCCTTCACAAACTGTCAGACTGTGGGAAAATCAAAAGTTCTTTAACATTCCAAATAGTCTAAGCTGTTCTAAAGCCTCCTAATTACCCTGATTAATTAGGAACAGCTGTTTTAATCAACTCAACAGGTGAAAAACAGCAGCTCTCTGCAGTTGGTTTGTGGACAGTCATGGCTAAGACAAAGGAGCTCCGTGAGGACCTGCGGCTGCGCATTGTGGCTGCACACAAGGGCTACAAGGCCATTTCTAAATGTTTTCAAGTTCCAGTGGCTACAGTGCAACGTATTTTTAAAAAATACAAGATGTTCCGCACTGTGGGAAATCTCAGAGGACGTGGTCAGAAGCCAAAAGTGACACCTGTGCTGACCAGGAGGATAGTTAGAGAGGTGAAAAAGAATCCAAGGATCACCACCAAGGCCATCCTGGTGAATCTGGGCTCTGCTGGTGTCAATGTCTCAAGTCAGACAATCCAACGGACACTGCACACTGCTGGGTTCCACGGATGCAGACCAAGGAGGACGCCACTTCTCCAAATAAGGCACACAAAAGCTCATCTGGACAAAGAAGAAGACTTCTGGTCTTCTGTGGTATGGTCAGATGAAACAAAAATTGAATTGTTTGGTCACAATGATGTTTCCTTCAACCCAAAGAACACCATCCCCACTGTCAAACAAAGTGGTGGGAACCTAATGCTTTGGGGGTGTTTTTCAGCCAATGGACCAGGGAACCTAATCACAGTAAACGGCTTTATGAAAAAAGAGCAATACATGAGGATTCTCAATGACAACATCAGGCAGTCTGCAGAGAAACTTGGCCTTGGGCACCAGTGGACATTTCAGCATGACAATGACCCAAAACACACAGCAAAAGTGGTGAAGAAATGGTTAGCAGACAACAACATGAACGTTTTGGAGAGGCCCAGCCAGAGTCCAGACTGGAATCCAACTGAGAATCTGTGGAGGGAGCTAAAGATCAGGGTGATGGCAAGAAGACCCTCCGACCTGAAAGATGTGGAGCTCATTGCTAAAGATGAATGGGCAAAAATACCTGTGGAGACCTGCAAAAAGCTGGTCTGCGATTATAGGAAGCGTCTGATCGCTGTAATAGCCAATAAAGGCTTTTCTATTGATTATTGAGAAGGGTAGGAATAGTTTTGGACACTTTTTGCTCAAATGTAAATAAAAGCTGAGAAATGTTTTCCCCACAATAATGCCTCTTGTACATCGTCTTATTATCTTTTGGGAGACACCTCGGTCATTTCCCGGCAAAAAATTACTTGCTGGTTGAATAAAAGTAACTTTAAGTCAAAATTTGCCAGGGGTATGAATAATTATGGGCAGCACTGTATGTATACACACTACAGAGGACAGTATACTGTATATATATTACAGAGGACAGTATACTGTGTATATACTACAGAGAACAGTACACTGTATGTATACACTACAGAGGACAGTATACTGTGTATATACTACAGAGGACAGTATACTGTGTATATACTGCAGAGAACAGTATACTATATATATATATACTACAGAGGAAAGTATACTGTGTATATACTACAGAGGACAGTGCACTGTATATATACTACAGAGGACAGTATACTGTATATATATTACAGAGGACAGTATACTGTGTATATACTGCAGAGAACAGTATACTGTATATATACTGTAACAGAACTATGCCGCAGGTCTGGACTATTAATATGACCGAACGCAGTTGGAATATGCTGGGTGGGTTTCTATTGTCCCATTGTTCTATTGTGTGTTTAAATGGGGATGTCTGTCCTGTTGTCCCCACATGTGTATTGGCGATTTCCCTTTGTCCTGAGAGATAATTGGATTACTTCTCGGTTGTCTCTAGGGCAGAGAGGAGGAAACCATGATGCATTGTGGGGATGTGTTGTATCTGTCCTGTGTCGCAGTCTCCCATCTGGGCCCCTAGGGGCGTGAACGATTGGTTGCTGTGTATGTGTTGTAATATACTGATTGGTTGTATTTCAAAACCCTGTGGGTAGTACTATGTTTTCTTGTTTGTGAAAAAAAGAGGCTGTACGTAAAGTACAGTCAGTTCTGCTTGACCCTTTAAACGGAGCCTCGTCTCGTTCTTGGAAAGGGGAATCTATGGGATCGTCACGCCGCTCTTTTTACCGCTGAACCTGACTCTACCTCTGGAACTCGTGGATGGGATTATACCAGCCGTACTTGTACCCAGCAGCTTGCCAGGAAAGAGGACGTCCCCAACGGCTGATACCCTCTCATTCAAAGGGTAGCCGTTACATATACTACAGAGGACAGTATACTGTATATATACTACAGAGAACAGTATACTGTATATATACTACAGAGGATAGTATACTGTATATATATATACTACAGAGAACAGTATACTGTATATACATTACAGAGGACAGTATACTGTATATACACTACAGAGGACAGTATAATGTATATATACTACAGAGGACAGTATACTGTATATATACTACAGAGAACAGTATACTGTATATACGCTACAGAGGACAGTATACTGTATATATACTACAGAGGGCATGATACTGTATATATACTACAGAGGACCATATACTGTATATATACTACAGAGGATAGTATACTGTATATATATATACTACAGAGAACAGTATACTGTATATACATTACAGAGGACAGTATACTGTATATACACTACAGAGGACAGTATAATGTATATATACTACAGAGGACAGTATACTGTATATATACACTACAGAGGGCATGATACTGTATATATACTACAGAGGACCATATACTGTATATACACTACAGAGGACAGTATACTGTATATACACTACAGAGGACAGTATACTGTATATATACTACAGAGGACAGTATACTGTGTATATACTACAGAGAACAGTATACTGTATATATACAGTTTCTAGCCTGAATATTGTCTGGATACAAGTTGATGCAAATAAAGCTGTTGAACTTTACTGAAGCCTGGACTCGACTTATTCTCCACCATTACTCCACCCCTTTATTGCTTCAGGACCGCCCCCTTTTGCTGGTAATTTGCATGACTTAGATATATAACTTGAAAAAAATCATTGTAATCTGGTGGAACAATGTATAAATATTGACACCGCATGATAGAACATGAAAGAAGATTAAAAAGCACAACAAATAAATAGATATATGTGGAGATTACCCACGTGTCCATGGTGACCATAATGCCGAATTTACAGGAAGCTGATTGGGCTGCATCAAGAGGCTCGGCTGTAAGTGGCCAGGAGGCGGGGAGCTGACGGTCACAATCTTCTTTTATGTTCTATCATGCGGTGTCAATATTTATACATTGTTCCACCAGATTACAATGATTTTTTAAAGTTATATTTCTAAGTCATGAAAATTACCAGCAAAAAGGGGATGGTCCTATAAACTATGTAAACCGCCTCCCCCCCGGTCTGCTTTTGGCGCCAATTACACACCTATATATAGTATGTGTTTGTCTGGTATTGTTATGTAACTTTTACCTGAAGAAGGGGACCTGTGCTCTCCGAAATGCGTTGTATGTTTCGCTGAACAAAACCGAGAAGAATTTACCCACCCAAACACCTGTGATGGTTCTTTTCCATCATAGAAGAAACTGTGCATTTAATCATCAGAGTGACCAGTAAACTACAGCTTTACAGACCCTGCTGCAGGTGAGGGGATACAGATTGGACACCCATCAGATAAAAATTCAGGCCAGATTATTAACTCATAGCCTGTATCACACAGTGGACACCTATATCTAAAAGTAATATTGAATACAACAAACCATCTAGGTAGGTTGTCATTGACTGCAGGAGACCCTGGGTTAGACACCTGAAGGCGTTAATATGAATCTTCCTGGGCTGCTGTGTTCATGTAGCGAAGATGGGGGGTGAGGTAAGAGGGAGGTAGGCTACCCCTGCAGGTTGTGAATAATGGCACTGTCCAACTGCGGTTAATATGAAGGGGTTTCTTGATGCTCCGCCTACCTTTTTCACGGGTGGATTGCTGGAGCTCCCGCTTTCCTGCCCAAACCCACCTTGGTAGTTTGCCTTGTGGTGTTCGCTTATGTGCTCATGTTTATGTGTTTTTCTTATTTTCACAGGGTTTACGGCTGGCGATGGTGATGAGGTGGTGCAGCTGAGGGGCGGACTTGCCCACTGGGAGTGGTGGTTGGCATACCGTTCCAGTTGCTCCTACGTTACGGTTACAGTGTTTGGAGAACAGCTTGGTGGTTATAATTAGAGAGGAGAGAATCAGAGTTGACAAAGTTGAATTCAATCCAAATTTCAGGAAAAATTTGATTCGTCCCGAAGTCGAATTTCCTTGCGCTTCGTGGTAACGAATTGCATTTTTCTAAAATGGCTGCTGCACATGTTACAAAGCAAAAGTGAGGAGCCCGGGAACGAGGGATCACCCACAATGCCATGCAGCCAGCCAATCAGCAGCCAGCCAGTCCCTGTGATGTCACAGCCCTATAAAAAGTCTCCTCCTTCTCGGTCGCGGCCATTTTACAGTGAACTTAGTGCAGGGAGAGACGTGACAGGCGCTAGGGACAGTGATCAGGAAACTATTTATTCATAAAAAAATTACTAATGAGCAGTTCAGGGAAAGATCATTCATAGTGTAGGGAAAGGAAAGGAAGTGTAAAGCCTGGGTAATAGGAGCGATTCTGTTACACCTTGCTGCACTAATTGGGGATCCAAAGTGACCTAATACTGCAGATTTTAGGTTGTTTTAAACAGTAATCACAGTAAACCGAGCGTCTGTAATTGGGGTGAACGTGCGACCTGCTACAAACAGTTTTGTGGGGTTGACTCCTCATGCTGTTCCCACCCTCCCCTCTCTGGGACGGGGACGCTATTGTCCTTGTTTGGCCTGACTGACATAATTTATTTGACCCTTCTTCTAATCTGTCAGAAGGAAGGAGAAATGAGACGCACAGCGGATCCTGTCTGTGTATCGGCTGTAAGGCCTGTATGGTCCCATCAGAATTGGCTTGTGATTTGGTAGCCAAAAGCAGGAGTGGGTAGAAAATACAGAAGCTGATGTAGGTAGGAGCAGTGCTGAGGAGCTGATGCAGGTAGGAGCAGTGCTGAGGAGCTGATGCAGGTAGGAGCAGTGCTGAGGAGCTGATGCAGGTAGGAGCAGTGCTGAGGAGCTGATGTAGGTAGGAGCAGTGCTGAGGAGCTGATGCAGGTAGGAGCAGTGCTGAGGAGCTGATGCAGGTAGGAGCAGTGCTGAGGAGCTGATGCAGGTAGGAGCAGTGCTGAGGAGCTGATGCAGGTAGGAGCGGTGCTGAGGAGCTGATGCAGGTAGGAGCAGTGCTGAGGAGCTGATGTAGGTAGGAGCAGTGCTGAAGAGCTGATGTAGGTAGGAGCAGTGCTGAGGAGCTGATGCAGGTAGGAGCAGTGCTGAGGAGCTGATGTAGGTAGGAGCAGTGCTGAGGAGCTGATGTAGGTAGGAGCAGTGCTGAGGAGCTGATGCAGGTAGGAGCAGTGCTGAGGAGCTGATGCAGGTAGGAGCAGTGCTGAGGAGCTGATGCAGGTGGGAGCAGTGCTGAGGAGCTGATGTAGGTAGGAGCAGTGCTGAGGAGCTGATGTAGGTAGGAGCAGTGCTGAGGAGCTGATGTAGGTAGGAGCAGTGCTGAGGAGCTGATGTAGGTAGGAGCAGTGCTAAGGAGCTGATGCAGGTATGAGCAGTGCTGAGGAGCTGATGTAGGTAGGAGCAGTGCTGAGGAGCTGATGCAGGTAGGAGCAGTGCTGAGGAGCTGATGCAGGTAGGAGCAGTGCTGAAGAGCTGATGCAGGAAGGAGCAGTGCTGAGGAGCTGATGTAGGTAGGAGCAGTGCTGAGGGGCTGATGTAGGTAGGAGCAGTGCTGAGGAGCTGATGCAGGTAGGAGCAGTGCTGAGGAGCTGATGTAGGTAGGAGCAGTGCTGAGGGGCTGATGTAGGTAGGAGCAGTGCTGAGGAGCTGATGCAGGTAGGAGCAGTGCTGAGGAGTTGATGCAGGTAGGAGCAGTGCTGAGGAGCTGATGCAGGTGGGAGCAGTGCTGAGGAGCTGATGCAGGTAGGAGCAGTGCTGAGGAGCTGATGTAGGTAGGAGCAGTGCTGAGGAGCTGATGTAGGTAGGAGCAGTGCTGAGGAGCTGATGCAGGTAGGAGCAGTGCTGAGGAGCTGATGTAGGTAGGAGCAGTGCTAAGGAGCTGATGTAGGTAGGAGCAGTGCTGAGGAGCTGATGCAGGTAGGGGCAGTGCTGAGGAGCTGATGTAGGTAGGAGCAGTGCTGAGGAGCTGATGCAGGTAGGAGCAGTGCTGAGGAGCTGATGTAGGTAGGAGCTGTGCTGAGGAGCTGATGTAGGTAGGAGCGGTGCTGAGGAGCTGATGCAGGTAGGAGCGGTGCTGAGGAGCTGATGCAGGTAGGAGCAGTGCTGAGGAGCTGATGCAGGTAGGAGCAGTGCTGAGGAGCTGATGTAGGTAGGAGCAGTGCTGAGGAGCTGATGCAGGTGGGAGCAGTGCTGAGGAGCTGATGTAGGTGGGAGCAGTGATGAGGAGGTGATGTAGGTAGGAGCAGTGCTGAGGAGCTGATGTAGGTGGGAGCAGTGATGAGGAGGTGATGTAGGTAGGAGCAGTGCTGAGGAGCTGATGTAGGTAGGAGCAGTGCTGAGGAGCTGATGCAGGTAGGAACAGTGCTGAGGAGCTGATGTAGGTAGGAGCAGTGCTGAGGAGCTGATGCAGGTAGGAGAAGTGCTGAGGAGCTGATGCAGGTAGGAGCAGTGCTGAGGAGCTGATGCAGGTAGGAGCAGTGCTGAGGAGCTGATGTAGGTGGGAGCAGTTCTGAGGAGCTGATGTAGGTAGGAGCAGTGCTGAGGAGCTGATGCAGGTAGGAGCAGTGCTGAGGAGCTGATGTAGGTAGGAGCAGTGCTGAGGAGCTGATGTAGGTAGGAGCAGTGCTGAGGAGCTGATGTAGGTAGGAGCAGTGCTGACGAGCTGATGTAGGTGGGAGCAGTTCTGAGGAGCTGATGTATGTAGGAGCAGTGCTGAGGAGCTGATGCATGTAGGAGCAGTGCTGAGGAGGTGATGTAGGTAGGAGCAGTGCTGAGGAGCTGATGTAGGTAGGAGCAGTGCTGAGGAGCTGATGTAGGTAGGAGCAGTGCTGAGGAGCTGATGTAGGTAGGAGCAGTGCTGAGGAGCTGATGTAGGTAGGAGCAGTGCTGAGGAGCTGATGTAGGTAGGAGCAGTGCTGAGGAGCTGATGTAGGTAGGAGCAGTGCTGAGGAGCTGATGTAGGTAGGAGCAGTGCTGAGGAGCTGATGTAGGTAGGAGCAGTGCTGAGGAGCTGATGTAGGTAGGAGCAGTGCTGAGGAGCTGATGTAGGTAGGAGAAGTGCTGAGGAGCTGATGTAGGTAGGAGCAGTGCTGAGGAGCTGATGTAGGTAGGAGCAGTGCTGAGGAGCTGATGCAGGTGGGAGCAGTGCTGAGGAGCTGATGTAGGTAGGAGCAGTGCTGAGGAGCTGATGCAGGTAGGAGCAGTGCTCAGGAGCTGATGTAGGTAGGAGCAGTGCTGAGGACCTGATGTAGGTATGAGCAGTGCTGAGGACCTGATGTAGGTATGAGCAGTGCTGATGAGCTGATGCAGGTAGGAGCAGTGCTGAGGAGCTGATGTAGGTAGGAGCAGTGCTGAGGAGCTGATGTAGGTAGGAGCAGTGCTGAGGAGCTGATGTAGGTAGGAGCAGTGCTGAGGAGCTGATGCAGGTGGGAGCAGTGCTGAGGAGCTGATGTAGGTGGGAGCAGTGCTGAGGAGCTGATGTAGTTAGGAGCAGTGCTGAGGAGCTGATGTAGGTAGGAGCAGTGCTGAGTAGAGTTGAGCGGACACCTGGATGTTCGGGTTCGAGAAGTTCGGCCGAACTTCCCGGAAATGTTCGGGTTCGGGATCCGAACCCGATCCGAAATTTGTCCCGAACCCGAACATCATTGAAGTCAATGGGGACCCGAACTTTTCGGCACTAAAAAGGCTGTAAAACAGCCCAGGAAAGAGCTAGAAGGCTGCAAAAGGCAGCAACATGTAGTTAAATCCCTTGCAAACAAATGTGGATAGGGAAATAAATAAAAATAAAAATAAAATAAATAAAAATTAACCAATATCAATTGGAGAGAGGTCCCATAGCAGAGAATCAGGCTTCACGTCAGCCACCACTGCAACAGTCCATTGTCAGATATTTAGGCCCAGGCACCCAGGCAGAGGAGAGAGGTCCCGTAACAGAGAATCTGGCTTCATGTCAGCAGAGAATCAGTCTGCATGTCAAAGCAGAGAATCAGGCTTCACATCAGCCACCACTGTAACAGTCCATTTTCATATATTTAGGCCCAGGCACCCAGCCAGAGGAGAGAGGTCCCGTAACAGAGAATCTGGATTCATGTCAGCAGAGAATCAGTCTGCATGTCATAGCAGAGAATCAGGCTTCACGTCAGCCACCACTGTAACAGTCCATTGTCATATATTTAGGCCCAGGCACCCAGGCAGAGGAGAGAGGTCCCGTAACAGAGAATCTGTCTTCATGTCAGCAGAGAATCAATCTGCATGTTATAGAAGAGAATCAGGCTTCACGTCAGCCACCACTGCAACAGTCCATTGGCATATATTTAGGCCCAGCACCCAGGCAGAGGAGAGAGGTCCCGTAACAGAGAATCTGGCTTCATGTCCGCAGAGAATTAGTCTGCATGTCATAGCAGAGAATCAGGCTGCACGTCAGCCACCACTGTAACAGTCCATTGTCATATATTTAGGCCCAGGCACCCAGCCAGAGGAGAGAGGTCCCGTAACAGAGATTCTGGCTTCATGTCAGCAAAGAATCAGTCTGCATGTCATAGCAGAGAATCAGGCTTCACGTCAGCCACCACTGCAACAGTCCATTGGCATATATTTAGGCCCAGGCACCCAGCCAGAGGAGAGAGGTCCCGTAACAGAGAATCTGGCTTCATGTCAGCAGAGAATCAGTCTGCATGTCATAGCAGAGAATCAGGCTTCATGTCAGCCGCCACTGCAACAGTCTATTGGCATATATTTAGGCCCAGGTATGCAGCCAGAGGAGAGAGGTCCCGTAACAAAGAATCTGGCTTCATGTCAGCAGAGAATCAGTCTGCATGTCATAGAAGAGAATCAGGCTTCACGTCAGCCACCACTGTAACAGTCCATTGTCAGATATTTAGGCCTAGGCACCCAGCTAGAGGAGAGAGGTCCCGTAACAGAGAATCTGGCTTCATGTCAGCAGAGAATCAGTCTGCATGTCATAGCAGAGAATCAGGCTTCACGTCAGCCACCACTGTAACAGTCCATTGTCATATATTTAGGCCCAGTCACCCAGCCAGAGGAGAGAGGTCCCGTAACAGAGAATCTGGCTTCATGTCAGCAGAGAATCAGTCTGCATGTCATAGCAGAGATTCAGGCTTCACGTGGGCCACCACTGCAACAGTCCATTGGAATATATTTAGGCCCAGTCACCCAGCCAGAGGAGAGAGGTCCCGTAACAGAGAATCTGGCTTCATGTCCGCAGAGAATCAGTCTGCATGTCATAGCAGAGAATCAGGCTTCACGTCACCCACCACTGTAACAGTCCATTGGCATATATTTAGGCCCAGCACCCAGGCAGAGGAGAGAGGTCCTGTAACAGAGAATCTGTCTTCATGTCAGCAGAGAATCAGTCTGCATGTCATAGCAGAGAATCAGGCTTCACGTCACCCAACACTGGAACAGTCCATTGGCATATATTTAGGCCCAGCACCCAGGCAGAGGAGAGAGGACCCATAACAGAGGATCTGGCTTCATGTCAGCAGAGAATCAGTCTGCATGTCATAGCAGAGAATCAGGCTTCACGTCAGCCACCACTGTAACAGTCCATTGTCATATATTTAGGCCCAGCACCCAGGCAGAGGAGAGAGGTCCCGTAACAGAGAATCTGTCTTCATGTCAGCAGAGAATCAGTCTGCATGTCATAGCAGAGAATCAGGCTTCACGTCACCCAACACTGGAACAGTCCATTGGCATATATTTAGGCCCAGCACCCAGGCAGAGGAGAGAGGTCCCGTAACAGAGGATCTGGCTTCATGTCAGCAGAGAATCAGTCTGCATGTCATAGCAGAGAATCAGGCTTCACGTCAGCCACCACTGTAACAGTCCATTGGCATATATTTAGGCCCAGGTACCCAGCCAGAGGAGAGAGGTCCCGTAACAGAGAATATGGCTTCATGTCAGCAGAGAATCAGTCTGCATGTCATAGCAGAGAATCAGGCTTCACGTCAGCCACCACTGCAACAGTCCATTGGCATATATTTAGGCCCAGACACCCAGCCAGAGGAGAGAGGTCCCGTAACAGAGAATCTGGCTTCATGTCAGCAGAGAATCAGTCTGCATGTCATAGAAGAGAATCAGGCTTCTCGTCAGCCACCACTGTAACAGTCCATTGTCAGATATTTAGGCCTAGGCACCCAGCCAGAGGAGAGAGGTCCCGCAACACAGAATCTGGCTTCATGTCAGCAGAGAATCAGTCTGCATGTCATAGCAGAGAATCAGGCTTCACGTCAGCCACCAATGTAACAATCCATTGTCATATATTTAGGCCCAGTCACCCAGCCAGAGGAGAGAGGTCCCGTAACAGAGAATCTGGCTTCATGTCAGCAGAGAATCAGTCTGCATGTCATAGCAGAGATTCAGGCATCACGTGGGCCACCACTGCAACAGTCCATTGGAATATATTTAGGCCCAGGCACCCAGGCAGAGGACAGAGGTCCCGTAACAGAGAATCTGGCTTCATGTCAGCAGAGAATCAGTCTGCATGTCATAGAAGAGAATCAGGCTTCACGTCAGCCACCACTGCAACAGTCCATTGGAATATATTTAGGCCCAGGCACCCAGGCAGAGGAGAGAGGTCCCGTAACAGAGAATCTGGCTTCATGTCAGCAGAGAATCAGTCTGCATGTCATAGCAGAGAATCAGGCTTCACGTCAGCCACCACTGCAACAGTCCATTGGCATATATTTAGGCCCAGGTACTCAGCCAGAGGAGAGAGGTCCCGTAACAGAGAATCTGGCTTCATGTCAGCAGAGATTCAGTCTGCATGTCATAGCAGAGAATCAGGCTTCACGTCAGCCACCACTGCAACAGTCCATTGGCATATATTTAGGCCAGGTACCCAGCCAGAGGAGAGAGGTCCCGTAACAGAGAATCTGGCTTCATGTCAGCAGAGAATCAGTCTGCATGTCATAGAAGAGAATCAGGCTTCACGTCAGCCACCACTGCAACAGTCCATTGGCATATATTTAGGCCCAGGCACCCAGGCAGAGGAGAGAGGTCCCGTAACAGAGAATCTGGCTTCATGTCAGCAGAGAATCAGTCTGCATGTCATAGAAGAGAATCAGGCTTTTTGTCAGCCACCACTGTAACAGTCCATTGTCAGATATTTAGGCCCAGGCACCCAGGCAGAGGAGAGAGGTCCCGTAACAGAGAATCTCGCTTCATGTCAGCAGAGAATCAGTCTGCATGTCATAGCAGAGAATCAGGCTTCACGTCAGCCACCACTGCAACAGTCCATTGTCATATATTTAGGCCCAGCACCCAGGCAGAGGAGAGAGGTCCCGTAACAGAGAATCTGGCTTCATGTCCGCAGAGAATCAGTCTGCATGTCATAGCAGAGAATCAGGCTTCACGTCAGCCACCACTGTAACAGTCCATTGTCAGATATTTAGGCCCAGGCACCCAGGCAGAGGAGAGAGGTCCCATAACAGAGAATCTGGCTTCATGTCAGCAGAGAATCAGTCTGCATGTCATAGAAGAGAATCAGGCTTCACGTCAGCCACCACTGCAACAGTCCATTGGCATATATTAAGGCCCAGGCACCCAGCCAGAGGAGAGAGGTCCCGAAACAGAGAATCTGGCTTTATGTCAGCAGAGAATCAGTCTGCATGTCATAGCAGAGAATCAGGCTTCACGTCAGCCACCACTGCAACAGTCCATTGGCATATATTTAGGCCCAGGTTCCCAGTCAGAGGAGAGAGGTCCCGTAACAGAGAATCTGGCTTCATGTCAGCAGAGAATCAGTCTGCATGTCATAGCAGAGAATCAGGCTTCACGTCAGCCACCACTGCAACAGTCCATTGGCATATATTTAGGCCCAGGTACCCAGGCAGAGGAGAGAGGTCCCGTAACAGAGAATCTGGCTTTATGTCAGCAGAGAATCAGTCTGCATGTCATAGCAGAGAATCAGGCTTCACGTCAGCCACCACTGCAACAGTCCATTGGCATATATTTAGGCCCAGGCACCCAGCCAGAGGAGAGAGGTCCCGAAACAGAGAATCTGGCTTTATGTCAGCAGAGAATCAGTCTGCATGTCATAGCAGAGAATCAGGCTTCACGTCAGCCACCACTGCAACAGTCCATTGTCAGATATTTAGGCCCAGCACCCAGCCAGAGGAGAGAGGTCCCGAAACAGAGAATCTGGCTTTATGTCAGCAGAGAATCAGTCTACATGTCATAGCAGAGAATCAGGCTTCACGTCAGCCACCACTGCAACAGTCCATTGGCATATATTTAGGCCCAGGTACCCAGCCAGAGGAGAGAGGTCCCGTAACAGAGAATCTGTCTTCATGTCAGCAGAGAATTAGTCTGCATGTCATAGCAGAGAATCAGGCTTCACGTCACCCAACATTGGAACAGTCCATTGGCATATATTTAGGCCCCGGCACCCAGACAGAGGAGATGTTCATTCAACTTTGGGTAGCCTCGCAATATAATGGTAAAATGAAAATAAAAATAGGATTGAATGAGGAAGTGCCCTGGAGTACAATAATATATGGTTAAGGGGAGGTAGTTAATGTCTAATCTGGACAAGGGACGGACAGGTCCTGTGGGATCCATGCCTGGTTCATTTTTATGAACGTCAGCTTGTCCACATTGGCTGTAGACAGGCGGCTGCGTTTGTCTGTAATGACGCCCCCTGCCGTGCTGTATACACGTTCAGACAAAACGCTGGCCGCCGGGCAGGCCAGTAGTGTTGAGCGCGAATATTTGAATTGCTAATTTTTTTCTCGAATATCGCAATTTCGAGATTTCGCGAATATTTAGAATATCGTTATATATATTCGTGAAATCGAATATTCTTTTTTTATTTTTTTTTAATTACTATATTTTTTTCTTTCCCACTTCCCTAAAGTTGTTCTTACCTGTCCTTTGGATTCCTGGCTTCCTGGCTGCTCCAGTCAGTGGCGTTTTCAACTTACTGCTATATTCCATATTAGCTAAATTACAATCTAATCTATATGTGTATTTTACGAAATTTCGCAATAGTCGAAATTGCGATGCGAGTATTATAACACGAAATAATCGCATGAAGATTTAAATTTAGCACTACTATATTCCATATTCTAGCCTAATATGGAATATAGCTGTGCTAAGTTAGCACTGCTGTATTCCATACTAGGCTAGAATATATTATATAGCAGTGCTAAGTTGAAATCTTCATGCGATTATTTCGTGTTATATTACTCGCATCGCAATTTCGACTTTTGCAAATGTTCTTAATATTGCTCTAACTTCGTCTTTTAGAATATTCGTAATATTCTGAAAGACGAAGTTGGAGCAATATTACGAATATTCTAAAAGACGAAGTTAGAGCAATATTACGAAATTTCGAAAAATACACATATTGTATTTAAGCTAATATACTACAATAGTAATATTTTTTAATAGTGTACATATTTTACAAAACTTAAGTTCAGAAGAGGCCAAAAAAAATAGAGATTATAGCACTATATTAGCTAAATTACAATCTATATGTGTATTTTACGAAATTTCGTAATATAGCTCTAACTTCGTCTTTTAGAATATTCGTAATATTCTAAGAGACGAAGTTAGAGCAATATTATGAAATTTCGTAAAATACACATATTAGCCTAGCCAAGAAAAAATTCGCAATACGTGATTGAATAAATCACATATTATTCGCGATAATTGGAATAATATGCGAATATTCGATTTCGACGAATATAACACGAATATTCAATCGAATATTCGCAAAATATCGCGAAATCGAATATGGCACCTCCCGCTTATCACTACAGGCCAGCACCTCCAAGGCATAAAAGGCTAGCTCTGGCCACGTGGACAATTTAGAGACCCAGAAGTTGAATGGGGCCGAACCATCAGTCAGTACGTGGAGGGGTGTGCACACGTACTGTTCCACCATGTTAGTGAAATGTTGCCTCCTGCTAACACGTTGCGTATCAGGTGGTGGTGCAGTTAGCTGTGGCGTGTTGACAAAACTTTTCCACATCTCTGCCATGCTAACCCTGCCCTCAGAGGAGCTGGCCGTGACACAGCTGCCTTGGCGACCTCTTGCTCCTCCTCTGCCTTGGCCTTGGGCTTCCACTTGTTCCCCTGTGACATTTGGGAATGCTCTCAGTAGCGCGTCTACCAATGTGCGCTTGTACTCGCACATCTTCCTATCACGCTCCAGTGAAGGAAGTAAGGTGGGCACATTGTCTTTGTAGCGTGGATCCAGCAGGGTGGCAACCCAGTAGTCCGCACACGTTAAAATGTGGGCAACTCTGCTGTCGTTGCGCAGGCACTGCAGCATGTAGTCGCTCATGTGTGCCAGGCTGCCCAGAGGTAAGGACAAGCTGTCCTCTGTGGGAGGCGTATCGTCATCGTCCTGCCTTTCCCCCCAGCCACGCACCAGTGATGGGCCCGAGCTGCGTTGGGTGCCACCCTGCTGTGACCATGCTTCATCCTCATCCTCCTCCACCTCCTCCTCATCCTCGTCCTCCTCGTCCTCCAGTAGTGGGCCCTGGCTGGCCACATTTGTACCTGGCCTCTGCTGTTGCAAAAAACCTCCCTCTGAGTCACTTCGAAGAGACTGGCCTGAAAGTGCTAAAAATGACCCCTCCTCCTCCTCCTCCTGGGCCACCTCCTCTTCCATCATCGCCCTAAGTGTTTTCTCAAGGAGACATAGAAGTGGTATTGTAACGCTGATAACGGCGTCATCGCCACTGGCCATGTTGGTGGAGTACTCGAAACAGCGCAACAGGGCACACAGGTCTCGCATGGAGGCCCAGTCATTGGTGGTGAAGTGGTGCTGTTCTGTAGTGCGACTGACCCGTGCGTGCTGCAGCTGAAACTCCACTATGGCCTGCTGCTGCTCGCACAGTCTGTCCAGCATGTGCAAGGTGGAGTTCCACCTGGTGGGCACGTCGCATATGAGGCGGTGAGCGGGAAGGCCGAAGTTACGCTGTAGCGCAGACAGGCGAGCAGCAGCAGGATGTGAACGCCGGAAGTGCGAACAGACAGCCCGCACTTTATGCAGCAGCTCTGACATGTCGGGGTAGTTGTGAATGAACTTCTGCACCACCAAATTCAGCACATGCGCCAAGCAAGGGATGTGTGTCAAACCGGCTAGTCCCAGAGCTGCAACGAGATTTCGCCCATTATCACACACCACCAGGCCGGGCTTGAGGCTCACCGGCAGCAACCACTCGTCGGTCTGTTGTTCTATACCCCGCCACAACTCCTGTGCGGTGTGGGGCCTGTCCCCCAAACATATGAGTTTCAGAATGGCCTGCTGACGTTTACCCCGGGCTGTGCTGAAGTTGGTGGTGAAGGTGTGTGGCTGACTGGATGAGCAGGTGGAAGAAGAGGAGGAGGAAGCCGAGAAGGAGGAGGTGGCAACAGGAGGCAAAGAATGATGCCCTTGGCGGCGGAAGGACGTGCGCCAAACAGCTCTCCGCCTGGGGCCCAGCTGCCACTACATTTACCCAGTGTGCAGTTAGGGAGATATAGCGTCCCTGGCCGTGCTTACTGGTCCACGTATCTGTGGTTAGGTGGACCTTGCCACAGATGGCGTTGCGCAGTGCACACTTGATTTTATCGGATACTTGGTTGTGCAGGGAAGGCACGGCTCTCTTGGAGAAGTAGTGGCGGCTGGGAACAACATACTGTGGGACAGCAAGCGACATGAGCTGTTTGAAGCTGTCTGTGTCCACCAGCCTAAATGACAGCATTTCATAGGCCAGTAGTTTAGAAATGCTGGCATTCAGGGCCAGGGATCGAGGGTGGCTAGGTGGGAATTTACGCTTTCTCTCAAATGTTTGTGAGATGGAGAGCTGAACGCTGCCGTGTGACATGGTTGAGACGCTTGGTGACGGAGGTGGTGGTGGTGTTGGTGGCACATCCTCTGTTTGCTGGGTGGCAGGTGCCAACGTTCCTCCAGAGGCGGAGGAAGAGGCCGAGGCGGCGGCAGCAGCAGAAGAGGCCGAGGCGGCATCAGCAGAAGAGGTAGCAGGGGGAGCCTGAGTGACTTCCTTGTTTTTAAGGTGTTTACTCCACTGCAGTTCATGCTTTGCATGCAGGTGCCTGGTCATGCAGGTTGTACTAAGGTTCAGAACGTTAATGCCTCGCTTCAGGCTCTGATGGCACAGCGTGCAAACCACTCGGGTCTTTTCGTCAGCACATTGTTTGAAGAAGTGCCATGCCAGGGAACTCCTTGAAGCTGCCTTTTGGGTGCTCGGTCCCAGATGGCGGCGGTCAGTAGCAGGCGGAGTCTCTTGGCGGCGGGTGTTCTGCTTTTGCCCACTGCTCCCTCTTTTGCTACGCTGTTGGCTCGGTCTCACCACTGCCTCTTCCTCCGAACTGTGAAAGTCAGTGGCATGACCTTCATTCCATGTGGGGTCTAGGACCTCATCGTCCCCTGCATCGTCTTCCACCCAGTCTTGATCCCTGACCTCCTGTTCAGTCTGCACACTGCAGAAAGACGCAGCAGTTGGCACCTGTGTTTCGTCATCATCAGAGACATGCTGAGGTGGTATTCCCATGTCCTCATCATCAGGAAACATAAGTGGTTGTGCGTCAGTGCATTCTATGTCTTCCACCGCTGGGGAAGGGCTGGGTGGATGCCCTTGGGAAACCCTGCCAGCAGAGTCTTCAAACAGCATAAGAGACTGCTGCATAACTTGAGGCTCAGACAGTTTCCCTGTTATGCATGGGGGTGATGTGACAGACTGATGGGCTTGGTTTTCAGGCGCCATATGTGCGCTTTCTGAAGAAGACTGGGTGGGAGATAATGTGAACGTGCTGGATCCACTGTCGGCCACCCAATTGACTAATGCCTGTACCTGCTCAGGCCTTACCATCCTTAGAACGGCATTGGGCCCCACCAAATATCGCAGTAAATTATGGCGGCTATTGGGACCTGAGGTAGTTGGTACACTAGGACGTGTGGCTGTGGCAGAAGGGCCACGTCCTCTCCCAGCACCAGAGGGTCTACTAACACCACCACGACCATGTCCGCGTCCTTTACTAGATGTTTTCCTCATTGTTATCGTTCACCACAACAACATGGCCCAATGTATTGAATTCAAATTCAGGCCTTTTTTTAAAGACAACTAACACTATCTGGCTATCTAATAAGGTACCGTATTACACTAATACAGGCACAGCTGTAACCACAGATTTAGCTGACTATAAATTTGAGGCCTATTATTTAGGCGCTGGGTGACAGGTATAGGTTTACTGACAGAATTAGACTTGGAAATGCACAGTAGCGTGTGTGTGAAGTAATTGAGAATGACCCTATGTGCACCTTGAATCTGATATACCCTTTTAGGGATAGATTTAAAATAGCTCTGATACAGCAGAAACCACTAAATTAGGAAATTGCTAAATTGGGAATTGTATTTCAACCCAGAACAAAAACTGTGCTTTGACGGACACTAAATAACTTGACCAGCCACAGCAGTAACGACAGATTTAGCTGGATATAAATTTGAGGCCTAGTATTTAGGCGCTGGGTGACAGGTATAGGTTTACTGACAGAATTAGACTTGGAAATGCACAGTAGCGTGTGTGTGAAGTTATTGAGAATGACCCTATCTGCACCTTGAATCTAATATACCCTTTTAGGGATAAATTTAAAGTAGGCCTGATACAGCAGAAACCACTAAATTAGGAAAATGCTAAATTGGGAATTGTATTTCAACCCAGAACAAAAAATGTGCTTTGACGGACACTAAATAACTTGACCAGCCACAGCAGTAACGACAGATTTAGCTGGATATAAATTTGAGGCCTAGTATTTAGGCGCTGGGTGACAGGTATACGTTTACTGACAGAATTAGACTGTGATATGGCCAAAAAATAACCACACTATTGATGGTTAAATGCACTTGGTGTGACAGCTTGACCAACCACACTATTGAGGGTTAAATGCACTTGGTGACAGGCTCAGCTTGCCCCTGATGTAGTATATGGCCAAAAAATAACCAGACTATTGATGGTTAAATGCACTTGGTGTGACAGCTTGACCCTGATGTAGGATTTAGCCAAAAAAACAACCACACCATTGAGGGTTAAATGCACTTGGTGACAGCTTGCCCCTGATGTAGTATATGGCCAAAAAATAACCAGACTATTGATGGTTAAATGCACTTGGTGTGACAGCTTGACCCTGATGTAGGATTTAGCCAAAAAACAACCACACCATTGAGGGTTAAATGCACTTGGTGACAGCTTGCCCCTGATGTAGTATATGGCCAAAAAATAACCACACTATTGATGGTTAAATGCACTTGGTGTGACAGCTTGACCAACCACACTATTGAGGGTTAAATGCACTTGGTGACAGGCTCAGCTTGCCCCTGATGTAGTATATGGCCAAAAAATAACCAGACTATTGATGGTTAAATGCACTTGGTGTGACAGCTTGACCCTGATGTAGGATTTAGCCAAAAAACAACCACACCATTGGGGGTTAAATGCACTTGGTGACAGCTTGCCCCTGATGTAGTATATGGCCAAAAAATAACCACACTATTGATGGTTAAATGCACTTGGTGTGACAGCTTGACCAACCACACTATTGAGGGTTAAATGCACTTGGTGACAGGCTCAGCTTGCCCCTGATGTAGTATATGGCCAAAAAATAACCAGACTATTGATGGTTAAATGCACTTGGTGTGACAGCTTGACCCTGATGTAGGATTTAGCCAAAAAACAACCACACCATTGAGGGTTAAATGCACTTGGTGACAGGTTGCCCCTGATGTAGTATATGGCCAAAAAATAACCAGACTATTGATGGTTAAATGCACTTGGTGTGACAGCTTGACCCTGATGTAGGATATAGCCAAAAAAACAACCACACCATTGAGGGTTAAATGCACTTGGTGTCAGCTTGTGCTGGCGCACCACAAGACACAAAATGGCCGCCGATCACCCCAGAAAAAAGTGACTAAAAAACGCTCTGGGCAGCCTAAAAACAGTGAGCAATTCAATAGCAGCAGTTCAATCATTCACAGCTGCAGATCAATCTCTGAATGAAGTCTTTTGGAGGAGTTAATCACTGCCTAATCTCGCCCTAACGTCGCGGCTGCAACCTCTCCCTATGCTGATCAGAGTAGAGTGACGGGCGGCGCTATGTGACTCCAGCTTAAATAGAGGCTGGGTCACATGGTGCTCTGGCCAATCACAGCCATGCCAATAGTAGGCATGGCTGTGACGGCCTCTTGGGGCAAGTAGTATGACGCTTGTTGATTAGCTGCTTTGCAGCCTTTCAAAAAGCGCCAAGAAAGCGACGAACACCGAACCCGAACCCGGACTTTTACGAAAATGTCTGGGTTCGGGTCCGTGTCACGGACACCCCAAAATTCGGTACGAACCCGAACTATACAGTTCGGGTTCGCTCTTCCCTAGTGCTGAGGAGTTGATGTAGGTAAGAGCAGTGCTGAGGAGCTGATGCAGGTCGGAGCAGTGCTGAGGAGCTGATGTAGGTAGGAGCAGTGCTGAGGAGCTGATGTAGGTAGGAGCAGTGCTGAGGAGCTGATATAGGTAGGAGCAGTGCTGAGGAGCTGATGTAGGTAGGAGCAGTGCTGAGGAGCCGATGTAGATAGGAGCAGTGCTGAGGAGCTGATGCAGGTAGGAGCAGTGCTGAGGAGCTGATGCAGGTAGTAGCAGTGCTGAGGAGCCGATGTAGATAGGAGCAGTGCTGAGGAGCTGATGCAGGTGGGAGCAGTGCTGAGGAGCTGATGTAGGTAGGGGCAGTGCTGAGGAGCTGATGCAGGTAGGAGCAGTGCTGAGGAGCTGATGTAGGTAGGAGCAGTGCTGAGGAGCTGATGTACGTAGGAGCAGTACTGAGGAGCTGATGTAGGTAGGAGCGGTGCTGAGGAGCTAATGTAGGTAGGAGCAGTGCTGAGGAGCTGATGTAGGTCGGAGCAGTGCTGAGGAGCTGATGTAGGTAGGAGCAGTGCTGAGGAGCTGATGTAGGTAGGAGCAGTGCTGAGGAGCTGATGTAGGTAGGAGCAGTGCTGAGGAGCTGATGTAGGTAGGAGCAGTGCTGAGGAGATAATGCAGGTAGGAGCAGTGCTGAGGAGCTGATGTAGGTAGGAGCAGTGCTGAGGAGCTGATGCAGGTAGGAGCAGTGCTGAGGAGCTGATGTAGGTAGGAGCAGTGCTGAGGAGCTGATGTAGGTAGGGGCAGTGCTGAGGAGCTGATGCAGGTAGGAGCAGTGCTGAGGAGCTGATGTAGGTAGGAGCAGTGCTGAGGAGCTGATGCAGGTAGGAGCAGTGCTGAGGAGCTGATGTAGGTAGGAGCAGTGCTGAGGGGCTGATGTAGGTAGGAGCAGTGCTGAGGAGATGATGTAGGTAGGAGCAGTGCTGAGGAGCTGATGTAGATAGGAGCAGTGCTGAGGAGTTGATGTAGGTAGGAGCAGTGCTGAGGAGCTGATGTAGGTAGGAGCAGTGCAGAGGAACTGATGCAGGTAGGAGCAGTGCTGAGGGGCTGATGCAGGAAGGAGCAGTGCTGAGGAGCTGATACAGGTAGGAGCAGTGCTGAGGGGCTGATGTAGGTAGGAGCAGTGCAGAGGAACTGATGCAGGTAGGAGCAGTGCTGAGGGGCTGATGCAGGTAGGAGCAGTGCTGAGGAGCTGATGTAGGTAGGAGCTGTGCTGAGGAGCTGATGTAGGTAGGAGCAGTGCTGAGGAGCTGATGTAGGTAGGAGTAGTGCTGAGGAGCTGATGCAAGTAGGAGCAGTGCTGAGGAGCTGATGCAGGTAGGAGCAGTGCTGAGGGGCTGATGTAGGTAGGAGCAGTGCTGAGGAGCTGATGTAGGTTCGAGCAGTGCTGAGGAGCTGATGCAGGTTCGAGCAGTGCTGAGGAGCTGATGCAGGTAGGAGCAGTGCTGAGGAGCTGATGTAGGTGGGAGCAGTGCTGAGGAGCTGATGTAGGTAGGAGCAGTGCTGAGGGGCTGATGTAGGTAGGAGCAGTGCTGAGGAGCTGATGTAGGTAGGAGCAGTGCTGAGGGGCTGATGTAGGTAGGAGCAGTGCTGAGGAGCTGATGTAGGTAGGAGCAGTGCTGAGGAGCTGATGTAGGTAGGAGCAGTGCTGAGGAGCTGATGTAGGTAGGAGCAGTGCTGAGGAGCTGATGCAGGTAGGAGCAGTGCTGAGGAGCTGATCCAGGTAGGAGCAGTGCTGAGGAGCTGATGTAGGTAGGAGCAGTGCTGAGGAGTTGATCCAGGTAGGAGCAGTGCTGAGGGGCTGATGCGGTTGGAGCAGTGTGAGGAGCTGATGCAGGTAAGGAGCAGTGCTGAGGGGCTGATGTAGGTAGGAGCAGTGCTGAGGAGTGATGTAGGTAGGAGCCAGTGTGAGGAGTTGATGCCAGGTAGAAGCAGTGCTGAGGAGCTGATGTAGGGTAGGAGCGGTTTGTTGCTGAGGGGCTGATGCAGGTTGGAGCAGTGCTGAGGGGCTGATGCAGGTAGGAGCAGTGCTGAGAGCTGATGTAGGTAGGAGCAGTGCTGAGGAGCTGATGCAGGTAGGTGCGAGTGCTGAGGAGCTGATGTAGGTAGGAGCAGTGCTGAGGAGCTGATGTAGGTAGGACGGTGCTGAGGAGCCTAATGTAGGTAGGAGAGTGCTGAGGCTGATGTAGGTCTGAGCATGATGTAGCTGCGGAGCCCTGATGCTCGGTAGGAGCAGTGCTGAGGAGCTGATGTAGGTAGGAGCAGTGCTGAGGAGATAATGCAGGTAGGAGCAGTGCTGAGGAGCTGATGTAGGTAGGAGCAGTGCTGAGGAGCTGATGCAGGTAGGAGCAGTGCTGAGGAGCTGATGTAGGTAGGAGCAGTGCTGAGGAGCTGATGTAGGTAGGGGCAGTGCTGAGGAGCTGATGCAGGTAGGAGCAGTGCTGAGGAGCTGATGTAGGTAGGAGCAGTGCTGAGGAGCTGATGCAGGTAGGAGCAGTGCTGAGGAGCTGATGTAGGTAGGAGCAGTGCTGAGGGCTGATGTAGGTAGGAGCAGTGCTGAGGAGATGATGTAGGTAGGAGCAGTGCTGAGGGAGCTGATGTAGATAGGAGCAGTGCTGAGGAGTTGATGTAGGTAGGAGCAGTGCTGAGGAGCTGATGTAGGTAGGAGCAGTGCAGAGGAACTGATGCAGGTAGGAGCAGTGCTGAGGGGCTGATGCAGGAAGGAGCAGTGCTGAGGAGCTGATACAGGTAGGAGCAGTGCTGAGGAGCTGATACAGGTAGGAGCAGTGCTGAGGGGCTGATGTAGGTAGGAGCAGTGCAGAGGAACTGATGCAGGTAGGAGCAGTGCTGAGGAGCTGATACAGGTAGGAGCAGTGCTGAGGGGCTGATGTAGGTAGGAGCAGTGCAGAGGAACTGATGCAGGTAGGAGCAGTACTGAGGGGCTGATGCAGGTAGGAGCAGTGCTGAGGAGCTGATGTAGGTAGGAGCGGTGCTGAGGAGCTGATGTAGGTAGGAGCAGTGCTGAGGAGCTGATGTAGGTAGGAGTAGTGCTGAGGAGCTGATGCAAGTAGGAGCAGTGCTGAGAAGCTGATGCAGGTAGGAGCAGTGCTGAGGGGCTGATGTAGGTAGGAGCAGTGCTGAGGAGCTGATGTAGGTTCGAGCAGTGCTGAGGAGCTGATGCAGGTTCGAGCAGTGCTGAGGAGCTGATGCAGGTAGGAGCAGTGCTGAGGAGCTGATGTAGGTGGGAGCAGTGCTGAGGAGCTGATGTAGGTAGGAGCAGTGCTGAGGGGCTGATGTAGGTAGGAGCAGTGCTGAGGAGCTGATGTAGGTAGGAGCAGTGCTGAGGGGCTGATGTAGGTAGGAGCAGTGCTGAGGAGCTGATGTAGGTAGGAGCAGTGCTGAGGAGCTGATGTAGGTAGGAGCAGTGCTGAGAAGCTGATGTAGGTAGGAGCAGTGCTGAGGAGCTGATGCAGGTAGGAGCAGTGCTGAGGAGCTGATCCAGGTAGGAGCAGTGCTGAGGAGCTGATGTAGGTAGGAGCAGTGCTGAGGAGTTGATCCAGGTAGGAGCAGTGCTGAGGGGCTGATGCAGGTTGGAGCAGTGCTGAGGAGCTGATGCAGGTAGGAGCAGTGCTGAGGGGCTGATGTAGGTAGGAGCAGTGCTGAGGAGCTGATGTAGGTAGGAGCAGTGCTGAGGAGTTGATGCAGGTAGGAGCAGTGCTGAGGAGCTGATGTAGGTAGGAGCGGTGCTGAGGGGCTGATGCAGGTTGGAGCAGTGCTGAGGAGCTGATGTAGGTAGGAGCAGTGCTGAGGAGCTGATGCAGGTAGGAGCGGTGCTGAGGCGCTGATGTAGGTAGGAGCAGTGCTGAGGAGGTGATGCAGGTAGAAGCGGTGCTGAGGAGCTGATGTAGGTAGGAGCAGTGCTGAGGAGCTGATGCAGGTAGGAGCGGTGCTGAGGAGCTGATGTAGGTAGGAGCAGTGCTGAGGAGCTGATGTAGGTGGGAGCAGTGCTGAGGAGCTGATAAAGGTAGGAGCGGTGCTGAGGAGCTGATGCAGGTAGGAGCAGTGCTGAGGAGCTGATGCAGGTGGGAGCAGTGCTGAGGCGCTGATGCAGGTAGGAGCAGTGCTGAGGAGGTGATGCAGGTAGGAGCAGTGCTGAGGAGCTGATACAGGTAGGAGCAGTGCTGAGGAGCTGATGCAGGTAGGAGCAGTGCTGAGGAGCTGATGCAGGTGGGAGCAGTGCTGAGGTGCTGATGTAGGTAGGAGCAGTGCTGAGGAGGTGATGCAGGTAGGAGCGGTGCTGAGGACCTGATGTAGGTAGGAGCAGTGCTGAGGAGCTGCTGCAGGTAGGAGCGGTGCTGAGGAGCTGATGTAGGTAGGAGCAGTGCTGAGGAGCTGATGTAGGTAGGAGCAGTGCTGAGGAGCTGATGTAGGTAGGAGCAGTGCTGAGGAGCTGATGCAGGTAGGAGCGGTGCTGAAGAGCTGATGTAGGTAGGAGCAGTGCTGAGGGGCTGATGTAGGTAGGAGCAGTGCTGAGGAGCTGATGTAGGTAGGAGCAGTGCTGAGGAGTTGATGCAGGTAGGAGCAGTGCTGAGGAGCTGATGTAGGTAGGAGCAGTGCTGAGGAGCTGATGCAGGTTGGAGCAGTGCTGAGGAGCTGATGCAGGTAGGAGCGGTGCTGAAGAGCTGATGTAGGTAGGAGCAGTGCTGAGGGGCTGATGTAGGTAGGAGCAGTGCTGAGGAGCTGATGTAGGTAGGAGCAGTGCTGAGGAGTTGATGCAGGTAGGAGCAGTGCTGAGGAGCTGATGTAGGTAGGAGCAGTGCTGAGGAGCTGATCCAGGTAGGAGCAGTGCTGAGGAGCTGATGCAGGTGGGAGCAGTGCTGAGGAGCTAATGCAGGTAGGAGCAGTGCTGAGGAGCTGATGCAGGTAGGAGCAGTGCTGAGGAGCTGATGTAGGTAGGAGCAGTGCTGAGGAGCTGATGCAGGTAGGAGCAGTGCTGAAAAAGCTGATGTAGGTGGGAGCAGTGCTGAGGAGCTGATGTAAGTAGGAGCAGTGCTGAGGAGCTGATGCAGGTGGGAGCAGTGCTGAGGAGCTGATGTAGGTAGGAGCAGTGCTGAGGAGCTGATGCAGGTAGGAGCAGTGCTGAGGAGCTGATGTAGGTGGGAGCAGTGCTGAGGAGCTGATGCAGGTAGGAGCAGTGCTGAGGAGCTGATGCAGGTAGGAGCAGTGCTGAGGAGCTGATGCAGGTAGGAGCAGTGCTGAGGAGCTGATGTAGGTGGGAGCAGTGCTGAGGAGCTGATGTAGGTAGGAGCAGTGCTGAGGAGCTGATGCAGGTAGGAGCAGTGCTGAGGAGCTGATGTAGGTAGGAGCAGTGCTGAGGAGCTGATGTAGGTGGGAGCAGTGCTGAGGAGCTGATTTAGGTAGGAGCAGTGCTGAGGAGTTGATGCAGGTAGGAGCAGTGCTTGAGGAGCTGAGTGTAGGTAGGAGCAGTGCTGAGGAGCTGATGAAGGTAGGAGCAGTGCTGAGGAGCTGATGCAGGTGGGAGCAGTGCTGAGGGGCTGATGTAGGTAGGAGCAGTGCAGAGGAACTGATGCAGGTAGGAGCAGTGCTGAGGAGCTGATACAGGTAGGAGCAGTGCTGAGGAGCTGATGTAGGTAGGAGCAGTGCTGAGGAGCTGATATAGGTAGGAGCAGTGCTGAGGAGCTGATGTAGGTAGGAGCAGTGCTGAGGAGCCGATGTAGCTAGGAGCAGTGCTGAGGAGCTGATGCAGGTAGGAGCAGTGCTGAGGAGCTGATGCAGGTAGTAGCAGTGCTGAGGAGCGATGTAGATAGGAGCAGTGCTGAGGAGCTGATGCAGGTGGGAGCAGTGCTGAGGAGCTGATGTAGGTAGGGGCAGTGCTGAGGAGCTGATGCAGGTAGGAGCAGTGCTGAGGAGCTGATGTAGGTAGGAGCAGTGCTGAGGAGCTGATGTACGTAGGAGCAGTACTGAGGAGCTGATGTAGGTAGGAGCGGTGCTGAGGAGCTAAGTAGGTAGGAGCAGTGCTGAGGAGCTGATGTAGGTCGGAGCCAGTGCTGAGGAGCTGATGTAGGTAGGAGCAGTGCTTAGGAGCTGATGTAGGTAGGAGCAGTGCTGAGGAGCTGATGTAGGTAGGAGCGTGCTGAGGAGCTGATGTAGGTAGGAGCAGTGCTGAGGAGATAATGCAGGTAGGAGCAGTGCTGAGGAGCTGATGTAGGTCCGGAGCAGTGCTGAGGAGCTGATGCAGGTAGGAGCAGTGCTGAGGAGCGATGTAGGTAGGAGCAGTGCTGAGGAGCTGATGTAGTAGGGCAGTGCTGAGGAGCTTGATGCAGGTAGGAAGCAGTGTGAGGAGCTGAGTAGGTAGGAGCAGTGCTGAGGGCTGATGCAGGTAGGAGCAGTGCTGAGGAGCTGATGTAGGTAGGAGCTTTTTTTAGTGTGAGGGGCTGATGTAGGTAGGAGCAGTGTGAGGAGATGATGTAGGTAGGAGCAGTGCTGAGGAGCGATGTAGACTAGGAGCAGTGCTGAGGAGTTGATGTAGGTAGGAGCAGTGCTGAGGAGCTGATGTAGGTAGGAGCAGTGCAGAGGAACTGATGCAGGTAGGAGCAGTGCTGAGGGGCTGATGCAAGGAAGGAGCAGTGCGAGGAGCTGATACAGGTAGGAGCAGAATTGCTGAGGGGCTGATGTAGGTAGGAGCAGTGCGAGGAACTGATGCAGGTAGGAGCAGTGCTGAGGGGCTGATGCAGGTAGGAGCAGGCTGAGGAGCTGATGTAGGTAGGAGCGGTGCTGAGGAGCTGATGTAGGTAGGAGCAGTGCTGAGGAGCTGATGTAGGTAGGAGTAGTGCTGAGGAGCTGATGCAAGTAGGAGCAGTGCTGAGGAGCTGATGCAGGTAGGAGCAGTGCTGAGGGGCTGATGTAGGTAGGAGCAGTGCTGAGGAGCTGATGTAGGTTCGAGCAGTGCTGAGGAGCTGATGCAGGTTCGAGCAGTGCTGAGGAGCTGATGCAGGTAGGAGCAGTGCTGAGGAGCTGATGTAGGTGGGAGCAGTGCTGAGGAGCTGATGTAGGTAGGAGCAGTGCTGAGGGCTGATGTAGGTAGGAGCAGTGCTGAGGAGCTGATGTAGGTAGGAGCAGTGCTGAGGGGCTGATGTAGGTAGGAGCCGTGCTGAGGAGCTGATGTAGGTAGGAGCAGTGCTGAGGAGCTGATGTAGGTAGGAGCAGTGCTGAGGATGTAGTAGGGATGAGGAGCTGATGTAGGTAGGAGCAGTGCTGAGGAGCTGATGCAGGTAGAGCAGTGCTGAGGAGCTGATCCAGGTAGGAGCAGTGCTGAGGAGCTGATGTAGGTAGGAGCAGTGCTGAGGAGTTGATCCAGGTAGGAGCAGTGCTGAGGGGCTGATGCAGGTTGGAGCAGTGCTGAGGAGCTGATGCAGGTAGGAGCAGTGCTGAGGGCTGATGTAGGTAGGAGCAGTGCTGAGGAGCTGATGTAGGTAGGAGCAGTGCTGAGGAGTTGATGCAGGTAGAAGCAGTGCTGAGGAGCTGATGTAGGTAGGAGCGGTGCTGAGGGGCTGATGCAGGTTGGAGCAGTGCTGAGGGGCTGATGCAGGTAGGAGCAGTGCTGAGGAGCTGATGTAGGTAGGAGCAGTGCTGAGGAGCTGATGCAGGTAGGTGCAGTGCTGAGGAGCTGATGTAGGTAGGAGCAGTGCTGAGGAGCTGATGTAGGTAGGAGCGGTGCTGAGGAGCTAATGTAGGTAGGAGCAGTGCTGAGGAGCTGATGTAGGTCGGAGCAGTGCTGAGGAGCTGATGTAGGTAGGAGCAGTGCTGAGGAGCTGATGTAGGTAGGAGCAGTGCTGAGGAGCTGATTAATGCAGGTAGGAGCAGTGCTGAGGAGCTGATGTAGGTAGGAGCAGTGCTGAGGAGCTAATGCAGGTAGGAGCAGTGCTGAGGAGCTGATGTAGGTAGGAGCAGTGCTGAGGAGCTGATGCAGGTAGGGCAGTGCTGAGGAGCTGATGTAGGTAGGAGCAGTGCTGAGGAGCTGATGTAGGTAGGAGGCAGTGCTGAGGAGCTGATGCAGGTAGGAGCAGTGCTGAGGAGCTGATGTAGGTAGGAGCAGTGCTGAGGAGCTGATGCAGGTAGGAGCAGTGCTGAGGAGCTGATGTAGGTAGGAGCAGTGCTGAGGGGCTGATGTAGGTAGGAGCAGTGCTGAGGAGATGATGTAGGTAGGAGCAGTGCTGAGGAGCTGATGTAGGTAGGAGCAGTGCTCTGAGGAGCTGATGTAGGTAGGAGCAGTGCTGAGGAGACTGATGCAGGTAGGAGCAGTGCTGAGGGGCTGATGCAGGAAGGAGCAGTGCTGAGGAGCTGATACAGGTAGGAGCAGTGCTGAGGAGCTGATACAGGTAGGAGCAGTGCTGAGGGGCTGATGTAGGTAGGAGCAGTGCAGAGGAACTGATGCAGGTAGGAGCAGTGCTGAGGAGCTGATACAGGTAGGAGCAGTGCTGAGGGGCTGATGTAGGTAGGAGCAGTGCAGAGGAACTGATGCAGGTAGGAGCAGTACTGAGGGGCTGATGCAGGTAGGAGCAGTGCTGAGGAGCTGATGTAGGTAGGAGCGGTGCTGAGGAGCTGATGTAGGTAGGAGCAGTGCTGAGGAGCTGATGTAGGTAGGAGTAGTGCTGAGGAGCTGATGCAAGTAGGAGCAGTGCTGAGGAGCTGATGCAGGTAGGAGCAGTGCTGAGGGGCTGATGTAGGTAGGAGCAGTGCTGAGGAGCTGATGTAGGTTCGAGCAGTGCTGAGGAGATGATGCAGGTTCGAGCAGTGCTGAGGAGCTGATGCAGGTAGGAGCAGTGCTGAGGAGCTGATGTAGGTGGGAGCAGTGCTGAGGAGCTGATGTAGGTAGGAGCAGTGCTGAGGGGCTGATGTAGGTAGGAGCAGTGCTGAGGAGCTGATGTAGGTAGGAGCAGTGCTGAGGGGCTGATGTAGGTAGGAGCAGTGCTGAGGAGCTGATGTAGGTAGGAGCAGTGCTGAGGAGCTGATGTAGGTAGGAGCAGTGCTGAGAAGCTGATGTAGGTAGGAGCAGTGCTGAGGAGCTGATGCAGGTAGGAGCAGTGCTGAGGAGCTGATCCAGGTAGGAGCAGTGCTGAGGAGCTGATGTAGGTAGGAGCAGTGCTGAGGAGTTGATCCAGGTAGGAGCAGTGCTGAGGGGCTGATGCAGGTTGGAGCAGTGCTGAGGAGCTGATGCAGGTAGGAGCAGTGCTGAGGGGCTGATGTAGGTAGGAGCAGTGCTGAGGAGCTGATGTAGGTAGGAGCAGTGCTGAGGAGTTGATGCAGGTAGGAGCAGTGCTGAGGAGCTGATGTAGGTAGGAGCGGTGCTGAGGGGCTGATGCAGGTTGGAGCAGTGCTGAGGAGCTGATGTAGGTAGGAGCAGTGCTGAGGAGCTGATGCAGGTAGGAGCGGTGCTGAGGCGCTGATGTAGGTAGGAGCAGTGCTGAGGAGGTGATGCAGGTAGAAGCTGTGCTGAGGAGCTGATGTAGGTAGGAGCAGTGCTGAGGAGCTGATGCAGGTAGGAGCGGTGCTGAGGAGCTGATGTAGGTAGGAGCAGTGCTGAGGAGCTGATGTAGGTGGGAGCAGTGCTGAGGAGCTGATAAAGGTAGGAGCGGTGCTGAGGAGCTGATGCAGGTAGGAGCAGTGCTGAGGAGCTGATGCAGGTGGGAGCAGTGCTGAGGCGCTGATGTAGGTAGGAGCAGTGCTGAGGAGGTGATGCAGGTAGGAGCAGTGCTGAGGAGCTGATACAGGTAGGAGCAGTGCTGAGGAGCTGATGCAGGTAGGAGCAGTGCTGAGGAGCTGATGCAGGTGGAGCAGTGCTGAGGTGCTGATGTAGGTAGGAGCAGTGCTGAGGAGGTGATGCAGGTAGGAGCGGTGCTGAGGACCTGATGTAGGTAGGAGCAGTGCTGAGGAGCTGCTGCAGGTAGGAGCGGTGATGAGTAGCTGATGTAGGTAGGGGCAGTGCTGAGAAGCTGATGTAGGTAGGAGCAGTGCTGAGGAGCTGATGTAGGTAGGAGCAGTGCTGAGGAGCTGATGCAGGTAGGAGCGGTGCTGAGGAGCTGATGTAGGTAGGAGCAGTGCTGAGGGGCTGATGTAGGTAGGAGCAGTGCTGAGGAGCTGATGTAGGTAGGAGCAGTGCTGAGGAGTTGATGCAGGTAGGAGCAGTGCTGAGGAGCTGATGTAGGTAGGAGCAGTGCTGAGGAGCTGATGCAGGTTGGAGCAGTGCTGAGGAGCTGATGCAGGTAGGAGCGGTGCTGAAGAGCTGATGTAGGTAGGAGCAGTGCTGAGGGGCTGATGTAGGTAGGAGCAGTGCTGAGGAGCTGATGTAGGTAGGAGCAGTGCTGAGGAGTTGATGCAGGTAGGAGCAGTGCTGAGGAGCTGATGTAGGTAGGAGCAGTGCTGAGGAGCTGATCCAGGTAGGAGCAGTGCTGAGGAGCTGATGCAGGTGGGAGCAGTGCTGAGGAGCTAATGCAGGTAGGAGCAGTGCTGAGGAGCTGATGCAGGTAGGAGCAGTGCTGAGGAGCTGATGTAGGTAGGAGCAGTGCTGAGGAGCTGATGCAGGTAGGAGCAGTGCTGAAAAGCTGATGTAGGTGGGAGCAGTGCTGAGGAGCTGATGTAAGTAGGAGCAGTGCTGAGGAGCTGATGCAGGTGGGAGCAGTGCTGAGGAGCTGATGTAGGTAGGAGCAGTGCTGAGGAGCTGATGCAGGTAGGAGCAGTGCTGAGGAGCTGATGTAGGTGGGAGCAGTGCTGAGGAGCTGATGCAGGTAGGAGCAGTGCTGAGGAGCTGATGCAGGTAGGAGCAGTGCTGAGGAGCTGATGCAGGTAGGAGCAGTGCTGAGGAGCTGATGTAGGTGGGAGCAGTGCTGAGGAGCTGATGTAAGTAGGAGCAGTGCTGAGGAGCTGATGCAGGTAGGAGCAGTGCTGAGGAGCTGATGTAGGTAGGAGCAGTGCTGAGGAGCTGATGTAGGTGGGAGCAGTGCTGAGGAGCTGATTTAGGTAGGAGCAGTGCTGAGGAGTTGATGCAGGTAGGAGCAGTGCTGAGGAGCTGATGTAGGTAGGAGCAGTGCTGAGGAGCTGATGCAGGTAGGAGCAGTGCTGAGGAGCTGATGCAGGTGGGAGCAGTGCTGAGGAGCTGATTTAGGTAGGAGCAGTGCTGAGGAGTTGATGCAGGTAGGAGCAGTGCTGAGGAGCTTATGTAGGTAGGAGCAGTGCTGAGGAGCTGATGTAGGTAGGAGCAGTGCTGAGGAGCTGATGCAGGTAGGAGCAGTGCTGAGGAGCTGATGCAGGTGGGAGCAGTGCTGAGGAGCTGATGCAGGTAGGAGCAGTGCTGAGGAGCTGATGTAGGTAGGAGCAGTGCTGAGGAGCTGATGTAAGTAGGAGCAGTGCTGAGGAGCTGATGCATGTAGGAGCAGTGCTGAGGAGCTGATGCAGGTAGGAGCAGTGCTGAGGAGCTAATGCAGGTAGGAGCAGTGCTGAGGAGCTGATGCAGGTAGGAGCAGTGCTGAGGAGCTGATGTAGGTGGGAGCAGTGCTGAGGAGCTGATGCAGGTAGGAGCAGTGCTGAGGAGCTGATGTAGGTAGGAGCAGTGCTGAGGAGCTGATGCAGGTGGGAGCAGTGCTGAGGAGCTGATGTAGGTAGGAGCAGTGCTGAGGAGCTGATGAGGAGCAGTGCTGAGGAGCTGATGTAGGTAGGAGCAGTGCTGAGGAGCTGATGCAGGTAGGAGCAGTGCTGAGGAGCTGATGCAGGTAGGAGCAGTGCTGAGGAGCTGATGTAGGTAGGAGCAGTGCTGAGGGGCTGATGTAGGTAGGAGCAGTGCTGAGGAGCTGATGTAGGTAGGAGCAGTGCTGAGGAGCTGATGTAGGTAGGAGCAGTGCTGAGGAGCTGATGTAGGTAGGAGTAGTGCTGAGGAGCTGATGTAGGTAGGTGCAGTGCTGAGGAGCTGATGTAGGTAGGAGCAGTGCTGAGGTGCTGATGTAGGTAGGAGCAGTGCTGAGGAGCTGATGTAGGTAGGTGCAGTGCTGAGGAGCTGATGTAGGTAGTAGCAGTGCTGAGGAGCTGATGTAGGTGGGAGCACTGCTGAGGAGCTGATGTAGGTGGGAGCAGTGCTGAGGAGCTGATGTAGGTGGGTGCAGTGCTGAGGAGCTGATGTAGGTAGGAGCAGTGCTGAGGAGCTGATGCAGGTAGGAGCAGTGCTGAGGAGCTGATGCAGGTAGGAGCAGTGCTGAGGAGCTGATGAAGGTAGGTGCAGTGCTGAGGAGCTGATGCAGGTAGGAGCAGTGCTGAGGAGCTGATGTAGGTAGGAGCTGTGCTGAGGAGCTGATGAAGGTAGGTGCAGTGCTGAGGAGCTGATGTAGGTGGGAGCAGTGCTGAGGAGCTGATGTAGGTAGGAGCAGTGCTAAGGAGCTGATGCAGGTAGGAGCAGTGCTGAGGAGCTGATGCAGGTAGGAGCAGTGCTGAGGAGCTGATGCAGGTAGGAGTAGTGCTGAGGAGCTGATGTAGGTAGGAGCAGTGCTGAGGAGCTGATGTAGGTAGGAGCAGTGCTGAGGAGCTGATGTAGGTAGGAGCAGTGCTGAGGAGCTGATGCAGGTAGGAGCAGTGCTGAGGAGCTGATGCAGGTAGGAGCAGTGCTGAGGAGCTGATGCAGGTAGGAGCAGTGCTGAGGAGCTGATGCAGGTGGGAGCAGTGCTGAGGAGCTGATATAGGTAGGAGCAGTGCTGAGGGGCTGATGCAGGTAGGAGCAGTGCTGAGGGGCTGATGTAGGTAAGAGCAGTGCTGAGGAGCTGATGTAGGTAGGAGCAGTGCTGAGGGGCTGATGCAGGTAGGAGCAGTGATGAGGAGCTGATGTAGGTAGGAGCAGTGCTGAGGAGCTGATGGTGGTGTTTGTGTTGAGGAGCTGAAGTAGATGTGGCCATTGCTGAAGGGCAGATGTGTAATACCACAGACCCGAGGTTATTACTATTGTCAGTGGCGTAGCTAGAAATGACTGGGCCCCCCAGCATATTTTTGAATTGGCCCCCCTCCCCCAGTAAATTTTTTGCAACCCCTTCCAGTCATGTCGCCCTCTTTCCTGTGGCTAGTAAAGATCGTTCTCTCAGACCAGGCCACGGTGATACCCAGGATGTTTATATTTATTCTTTTTTTTTTCTATTATTATTATTATTATTATACGGAAAGGAGGGTGATTTGACTTTTATATTTTTCTTATTTTTTATATATTTTATTTGTTTTTTTATTTTTAATTTTGACCGATAAGGGATTTAAAAAATTACAATTTCTTAGTATTTTGCTCTATTTTTATGTTGGCCTGCCATCTGGTGGCAAAAATAAGAATTGCAGCATTAATGCTCTGAACTTCTTCATAGAGACTCAGCGCATTCAGCGTATATACTGAAGTCCCAATTGGCCGCACAGGGTTTTTGCGCATTCAGGTGCCATGATCTCACCTTATCACAGAAGCATTTAATTACTGTGATCGGCATCATTGTTGTTTGAAACAGCAGAGACTTGCTGGCCATGATGCCCGCTGCACGCGCGAGCGGGCGTCATGCTTGCACAGCGCTACCAGAGCCGTACATGTACGACGCTGGTAGCGAAAAGGTTAATTACTGCATTCTTATATGTTTTATATTCAATTCTATGTAAGATATAAATGTCTCCTGTACTGTGTCATCTGTTGGCTGGAGATGGCTGGCCGTAACGGGGCTTAACCACTCTTTTCCACCCCTCCTTGTGGAGTCGGCTAATCTGACTTCCTGCCAGGAGGTGGGCGTCTAGTGTAGTGCATTAACCTATATTTAGGCAGAGAGGGGACGGGGAAGGTACTGTCCAGATAGTGGAGGAGTGAGGAAGCAGCTCATAGAGCACCATCTCCCAGGAACAGTATCGCTTTACCTTGTGGAAGTGCAGGACCCCGATCCCTTTCTTGCCATATAGTGAGGAAGCAGCTCATAGAGCACCCACTCCCAGGAACAGTATCGCTTTACCCTGTGGAAGTGCAGGACCCCGATCCCTTTCTTGTCATATAGTGAGGAAGCAGCTCATAGAGCACCCACTCCCCAGAACTGAAGTTGCCCTACAAAAAATGAGCCCTCACACATTTCAGTCAGCAAAAAAGTTAAAATATTATGGCCGTCTGAATACGGCAACATAAAGTAATCTTATCTAATGTATTTCGTTTTTTTTAAATGTTGTAAAACAGAAAAACTATATAAGGCCTCTTTCACACTTGCGTTGTCTGGATCCGGCGTGTACTCCACTTGCCGGAGGTACACGCCAGATCCGGAAAAACGCAAGTGAACTGAAAGCATTTGAAGACGGATCCGTCTTCAAAATGCTTTCAGTGTTACTATGGCACCCAGGACGCTATTAAAGTCCTGGTTGCCATAGTAGGAGCGGGGAGCGGGGGAGCGGTATACTTACAGTCCGTGCGGCTCCCGGGGCGCTCCAGAATGACGTCAGAGCGCCCCAGGCGCATGGATGACATGCCATGCGATCACGTCATCCATGTGCATGGGGCGCCCTGACGTCACTCTGGAGCGCCCCGGGAGCCGCACGGACGGTAAGTATGCTGCTCCCCCGCTCCCCGCTACACTTTACCATGGCTGACAGGACTTTAGCGTCCCGGCAGCCATGGTAACCATTCAGAAAAAGCTAAACGTCGGATCCGGCAATGTGCCAAAACGACGTTTAGCTTAAGGCCGGATCCGGATCAATGCCTTTCAATGGGCATTCATTCCGGATCCGGTCTTGCGGCAAGTCTTCAGGATTTTTGGCCGGAGCAAAAAGCGCAGCATGCTGCAGTATTTTCTCCAGCCAAAAAACGTTCCGTTCCGGAACTGAAGACATCCTGATGCATCCTGAACGGATTTCTCTCCATTCAGAATACATGGGGATAAAACTGATCAGGATTCTTCCAGCATAGAGCCCCGACGACGGAACTCTATGCCGGAACAGAAATAAGCAAGTGTAAAAGAGCCCTAAATTCTATCTCTATAGTCGTTCTGATCCATAGAATAAATGTAACGTGTCATTATTACCGCGCAGGGAACACCGTATAAACCAACCCTATAAACAATGGTGGAATTGTGTTATTTTTACACTATAACCCAAAAGTTTTTCAATTCACCTGATGTACCTCAAAATGGCACCATTAAAAATGACATCTTGTCCTGCATAAAACAAGCGTCATGCAGCAAAGTTGTCAAAACATTTTTAAAGTTATGACTTTTGAAATATGGAGACTTAAGAGGGTTCTCCGGGCTACAGATAATGATAACCTATCCCCAATACCAGATGGGTGAGTTCTGTGAGTTCTGACACCGTGCAGCCTCACTGATCCGTTTCATGAACCTGCGGTGTGGGAAATTATACAGTGTATAGAGTTGGAGGCAGACAGCGCCATCCACGGTGCAGTGGCCGTGCCCGGTACTGCAGCTACTATCAAGTGAGGTCTTATAATAGAAGAATAATGACTCGTTGGCCCCTGAAGTCACAATCTCTTTATTTCTATACGTCTGAGGTTACAGGACTGAGCTCTTCAGGATTGTCAGGATGGATCCCAGCGCCAGGATGATGGTGGCATAGCTGGACTTGGTGCTGGTGCTGAAGTTACACAGGTCGGTGGGGCAGCAGGAGATGGTGATGCCAGTTGTGGTATTGGTAGAAGCAGTGCAGGACACTGCACACTGCTTAGTGATGTTGGTGGCCGAGACCCCACCTGCAGTGGAGAAAACAGAAATGTGATAATCTGACCGGCACTAGTCATGTGACCATACAGTGTTGTTATTAATCCCTTCTACCCCGGGCCAGTTTTCACATTCCTGCCCAGAACAGTTTTTTGCAAATCTGATATGTGTCACTTTATGTGGTAATAACTTTGGAACACTTTTACTTATCCAGGCCATTCTGAGATTGTTTTCTCGTGACACATTGTACTTCATGACAAATTTGAGTCAAAATATTTCACCTTTATTTTTGAAAAAATCCCAAATATACCAAAAATTTTGAGAAATTCACAATTGTCAAAATATAGAGGCCACTAATGCCTGCAGCCTATCAGAGGCCGGCTCAGGCAGCGCGATGATGTCATTATCATCGCGACGCCTGAGCCCGGCAGCACACACACACAGCAGGGACACAGGCCGGAAAAGGCTTGCATCGCTGCTGAGCTGATGGAGGTAAGTATTATTATTATTTTTTTTCCTCTTTGCGGGGGGGGGGCCTGGCACTATGGGGGGGAGATCTGGCACTATGGGGGGGGGGGGGGGGGAACTAGCACTATGGAGGGGCACTATGGGGGAACTAGCACTATGGGGGGGCACTATAGGGGGGCTGGCACTATAGGGGGGAGATCTGGCACTGGGGGGAGATCTGGCACTGGGGGGAGATCTGGCACTATGGGGGGAGATGGCACTATGGGGCAGCTGGCACTATAGGGGGAGCTGACACTATAGAGGGAGCTGGCACTATAGGGGGGCTGGCACTATAGAGGGGGCTGGCACTATGGGGGGGAGCTGGCACTATGGGGGGGAGCTGGCACTAAGCGGGGGTATTTCATGTACTGTCATATTATAGGGAAAATTAGTACTACTAGGGGGTATTATGGGGAGCTTTACTACTACTGGGGGCTATGAGGAACATGATTACTAGGGCATTATAGGGGCATTATTACTACTAAGTGTGCTCTGGCAGAGAATTATTTCTATTGGTGGGATTTTGGGGAGCACTGTTACTTTGGGGGCACACTGGCATAGTATCAGATTAGAACAATTATTTTTGGGGGACATTATCTTTATGCTATTAGTGTCTGGGCGCAGTTATTTTTATTTTTTAGAGCACTGTGTGCCAATAATTGTTTAAGGGGGCACTATCTGTGTGGTAGCAGTATTCCCAGGGGTACTGTTTCTGCAGTATAGTATTGGGGGCACTATCTGTGTGGTAGTAGTATTTCCAGGGGGACTGTTTCTGCAGTATAGTATTGGGGGTGGCAGGAAACTAATGTCTGTTTCTCAATCTCTGCAGAGACGGGAGATGGCAGAAAAATCATCATGGCGGTCTGGTCTGAATGGAGAAGATGAGGAAAGAGAACGTCTACATCAAAGGTGACATCACTGGATGTAAGAGGTAGGGGGCGCTATGTAGGAGAGGAGATGCCCCTTATGAACCACTGATCACCCCATATAGACTCCCTGATCACCCCCTGTCATTGATCACCCCCCCTGTCATTGATCACCCCCTGTCATTGATCACCCCCCTGTAAGGCTCCATTCAGAGGTCCGTATGATTTTTATGGATCCACTGATACATGGATCGGATCCGCAAAACACATGCGGATGTCTGAATGGAGCCTTACAGGGGGGTGATCAATGACAGAGGGGTGATCACCCATATAGACTCCCTGATCACCTCCGTCATTGATCACCCCCCTGTAAGGCTCCATTCAGACGTCCGTATGATTTTTACGGATCCACGGATACATGGATCGGATCCGCAAAACACATGCGGACGTCTGAATGTTTTGTAATAAATATTATTGAAAACATTGAAAAAAGTTTGTGCATGTTTTCTTAACTTTCTTGGGGGGGGTGCCAAATAAAGGGTTCGCCCCGGGTGCCAAATGCTCTAGGTACGCCCCTGTAGGTAAGACCTTTACGCTGGAACTGCAGCCGCAGACTGTGCTGTCTTTTGGCTAGGATGTCCAGTCCCCCAAAGGATACTTGCAGTGGAAAGAGAGAGGTTCTGCTTCGGCGCAAAATCACCGGTGGAGACGGTCCATATGGATGAAATTCTTCTTTTTTAATGGAAACAACGTGTTTCGGGGATTAAAACTTCCCCTTCATCAGGTTTCACAATAATACAATAAATACAATACATGGGTGGGTATTTATAGATAAAAAACACAAAAAAAAAACGCCAAAAAGATGTACCTGGGAGCCGCCCCCAGGTGTCATCCAAAGGGCAGGATAGATTCTGTGAATCAAATAGCTGCTGCGAGTGTGGAGTAGGTTCCGTTGTTTATACTCACATGATCGCACACATACCAGCACTATGGGCTATAAAACAGCTGTCAGTAATATAATCGCATAGCAATTAAACACAGCTGTCCCTATAGTCAACCTTCCTATATGATTATTAGAATTAGCAAAGTTGATGAATATGGAGCTAAAACGAAGATGGAGAATACTTCGTTATCTTCTAAATGGATAAAGCAGTTGGCTCACTTGGGTTTGACCACGCCTGGTGCTCAGGCTCAAAAGAAACACCCCTAGTTCTGATTGTAAATTGGCAAAAGATGGAGCCGGCACTCAAAACACTTGTATTCACGTGGAGAAGAGTGTTCCCGTTTATTAATATTATTATTAAATACACATATGTCTGTCTAGACCAAACAATCACAATAAAATGTATAACAGATAAAATTCTATACAGAAACACAAGTGCCCTATAGTCACACAAGTATGGGTATATCAAATATCGAATTCGCTAAATCGAGCTGTCTGCATCCGTATCTGCCCTGTGGGGGTGATTGGTTAGATCGCAGCTGGCTACAATTGGAGCGGTTTCCCCAGCCTAACTGAGGGCAATGTCCGCAACAGAGAGCGTGACGTTGTTGCAGAATGTCTCTGTGTATCAAAGTGTCCAAGCCAATAGTTACTGCAATGGTGAGTTAGAAGGTGTACGTCTCTAATGTGGCGTTCAAAATATCCGTCCGGTCTATGATGTTCTTATTGTGCCAGGTGCGTCCTATATAATCTCAGCCGTTATATGGGCTGTTATACCTCAAAATAGGAGAGGTTTTGTGTCTTTGTGAAATGTCTATCTGTTTGGATATTTTTGCTACTCACTGTGTGCCTCGATATGATGTCTCGTCCGGTGTGCGGGATGCGGGAATGTCTTGCTGTGGCGTCCCACAGATCAGCTGTTCTCCGTGAGTAGATGTTTCTTTCGATAGCGCTTTTTTGGATGCGCTCTCAATCAGATTTTCTTATGTTGGTACATGGCCATGTATTGTCGAGATTCTATGTCACACAGGTATTCTTCGTTATCTTCGTTTTGAGGAATATGACGAATACATTCGTCATATTCGCTATTTCTACCAAGCCAACCATGGTAAACCAGGTCCAAGTTGAAATCGCAATGCGATTAATTCAAGTTATAATAATCGAATTTCGATTTCAACTTAGCACTGCTATAGTCCATATTCGTTAATTCTAGCCTAATATGGAAATTCGATTATGATAACTTTAATTAATCGCATTGCTATTTCAACTTGCACCTGGTTTACTATGGCGAAATATTCTACATCTTCCTCAATTTAAGTTACAATCGCATTACGCGATAATGACAACTACGTCATTATCGAGTAAGGCGATTTATCTTTGTATGTATAATGCTCCACAAAAGTTAGCCTAACACCATATTACAGTATTAAGCTTCATTCTTACGTGAAGACAACTTTAATTTTCATTTGTTTGCGAAGGTACCAATATGGAATTTGCCTGCGTATACAGTCTACTATGTTTGGTTCGTTATCTCGATAATACGTAATTTACATAATCGTGAGCTTGCGTCTGGACGTGCGTGCCTGTCTTTGGATCGCAAGGAGAGTGGAGAGAGACAGATTCTACTGTGCAGACGACAATGGCAAAGAGCAATTTCGATCGTGAGGAGCTCGAATATATCATCACTGTAAGTAGTAATTCTACGTATGTCAGTGTGTTGTTCTAGTCACTGTTAAAGGGGCGGCCACTGTTCAAGTCACTGGAAAGGTGCGGCCACTGTTCAAGTAAATCTTAAATGGGCGGTCATTGTTCAAGTCCCTCTTAAAGGGGCAGCTACTGTTCTGGTCACTGTTAAAGGGGAGGTATTTGTCAAAGTCACTTTTAAAGGGGAGGCCGTTGTCAAAGGCACTCTTAAAGGAGAAGCCACTGTTCTTGTCACTGGTACAGGGGAGGCTGTTGTCAAAGTCACTGTTAAAGGGAAGGGCACTGTTCAAGTCACTCTTAAAGGGGAGGCACTGTTCAAGTCACTTTTAAAGGGGAAGCCACTGTCCAAGTCACTCTTAAAGGGGAGGGCACTGTTCAAGTCACTCTTAAAGGGGAGGGCACTCTTCAAGTCACTCTTAAAGGGGCGGCCGTTGTCAAAGTCACTGTTAAAGGGGAAGCCACTGTTCAAGTCACTCTTAAAGGGGCGGCCGTTGTCAAAGTCACTGTTAAAGGGGAGGGCACAGATCAATTCACTCTTAAAGGAGAGGGCACTGTTCAAGTCACTCGTAAAGGGGAAGCCACTGTTCAAGTCAGTCTTAAAGGGGAGGCCACTGTTCAATTCACTCTTAAAGGAGAGGGCACTGTTCAAGTCACTCTTAAAGGGGAAGCCACTGTTCAAGTCACTCTTTAAGGGGAGGCCACTGTTCAAGTCACTGTTAAAGGGGAGGACACTGTTCAAGTCACTGTTAAAGGGGAGGGCACTGTTCAAGTCACTCTTAAAGGGGAGGCCACTGTTCAAGTCATTGTTAAAGGGGAAGCCACTGTTCAAGTCACTCTTAAAGGGGAGGCCACTGTTCAAGTCACTCTTAAAGGGGAGGCCACTGTTCAAGTTACTATTAAAGGGGAGGGCACTGTTCAAGTCACTGTTAAAGGGGAGGCCACTGTTCAAGTCACTGTTAAAGGGGAGGCCACTGTTCAAGTCACTGTTAAAGGGGAAGCCACTGTTATAGTCACTCTTAAAGGGGAGGCCACTGTTCAAGTCACTCTTAAAGGGGAGGCCACTGTTCAAGTCACTGTTAAAGGGGAAGCCACTGTTATAGTCACTCTTAAAGGGGAGGCCACTGTTCAAGTCACTCTTAAAGGGGCGGCCACTGTTAAAGGGGAGGTCTTTGTCAAAGTCACCATTAAAAGGGCGGACTCTGGACTCAAGGTCACTGTTACATGGGAGGCCATTGTTGAAAGTCACTGTTAAAGTGGCGTCCACTGTGGAGTTTAATTCTAATATTTGCTTTGAATAAAAAAATAATTATTATTACTTTACTTTCATATAGTTAAATAGGGAGCTATATAAATATGTACTCTTTTACCATTTTCATATTAAATTTTATTTTTTATGGTTGAGATGACTATAATTACTAATAATTGTATTTTACAACTTTGGGATTACATCCTTTAATTGTTATCTTGCAGACATTGTTGGAAAAGGGGTACGACGACCTTGGTTCTCGTGGAGAGAAACAGGCCATTATAAGGAGAATTGCCAACACTTTATGGCAGAAAAATGGAAAAGGGCATTCAAAAGATGCTTATCTTAAAAAATGGTCCGACCTAAAAAGGCATCGGATGGACCTCATTAAAGAGGGCAGAGACATAAATTGTCCAGGTACCAGTGCTCCAGACTAAAAATATACCTAGTAGCCATTGGCTCCTGAACTGAAAAATTTAGGAGCCAAATCGAAACCAAATCAAAATTTTTATATCGTGACAACGCTACGCCGATCAGATCGGTGTAGGGTTGTTTTGATACCCAAATTTTGATTCGCTTTCGTCACCATAAAAAAGTATTGCGATACTCAATACTGTGCAAAAAAAAAAAAAAAAAAAGCCGCGTGCATTCTGCTTTTTATGAAACATTTGGCCCATAATAGAACAGTCCTATCCTATTTTTTGGGGTGACAAGGTGACAAAAAAATGGCGAATGCTCACCGTACAGGAGATATTTTTTAATAATTTAATAGTTTGGACAGCGCTGTGTAATATGTTTATTTATTTATTGGTTATATATTTTATATGAAAAATTGGGAAAGGGGGGATTTAAACGTAATATTTTAGGGTACTTTCACACTTGCGTTTTTCTTTTCCGGCATAGAGTTCCGTCCTAGGGAAGCAAAGAACTGATCAGTTTCATCCCCATGCATTCTGAATGGAGAGCAATCCGTTCAGGATGCATCAGGATGTCTTCATTTCAGTCATTTTGACTGATCAGGCAAAAGATAAAACCGCAGCATGCTACGGTTTTATCTCCGGCGAAAAAAAACCTGAAGATTTGCCTGAATGCCGGATCCAGCATTTTTCCCCATAGGAATGTATTAGTGCCAGATCTGGCATTCAAAATACCGGAATGCACCGGCACTAAATCCGGACCCATTCACTTCTATGGGGCTGTGCACATGAGCGGTGATTTTCACACATCACTTGTGCGTTGTGTGAAAATCGCAGCATGCTCTATGTTGTGCGTTTTTCACGCAACGCAGGCCCCATAGAAGTTAATGGGGCTGCGTGAAAATTGCAAGCAAGTGCGGATGCGGTGCGATTTTCACTCATGGTTGCTAGGATGAAAGTCTATTCTCTGTATTATTTTCCCTTATAACATGGTTCTAAGGGAAAATAATAGCATTCTTTAATACAGACTGCAGAGTAGAAGGTCAATATAATAAACATTGGTGGTGCAGTGCGCCCCCCCCCCGATAATAAACATTGGTGGCGCAGTGCACCCCCCAACACCCCAGTATAATAAACATTGGTGGCGCAGTGCCCCCCCCCCAAATATAATAAACATTGGTGGCGCAGTGTGCCCCCCTAACACCCCAGTATAATAAACATTGGTGGCGCAGTGCACCCCCCAACACCCCAGTATAACAAACATTGGTGGCGCAGTACGCCCCCCAATATAATAAACATTGGTGGCGCAGTGTGCCCCCCTAACACCCCAGTATAATAAACATTGGTGGCGCAGTGCGCCCCCCCAATATAAAAAACATTGGTGGTGCAGTGCGCCCCCCCAATATAATAAACATTGGTGGCGCAGTGCGCCCCCCCAATATAATAAACATTGGTGGCGCAGTGTGCCCCCTAACACCCCAGTATAATAAACATTGGTGGCGCAGTGCGCCCCCCCAATATAATAAACATTGGTGGTGCAGTGCGCCCCCCCAATATAATAAACATTGGTGGCGCAGTGCGCCCCCCCAATATAAAAAACATTGGTGGTGCAGTGCGCCCCCCAATATAATAAACATTGGTGGTGCAGTGCGCCCCCCCCAACACCCCAGTATAATAAACATTGGTGGCGCAGTGGGCAGTGCCAATGAGGGTTAAAAAATAATTAACTCACCTCCTCCAATTGATCGTCTCCTGTTCTTTCTTCAGGACCTGTCAAAGGACCTGTGGTGACATCACTGTGCTCATCACACGATACATCACATGATCCATCACACGATACATCACATGGGGAGGGAGAGACTCCTCCTCCACTGCGCTGCTGAGAATTCTTGAGTCTCACGGTTCTTTTAACTCAAAGAATCGAATGAGTCTCTAACTAAGTCGGATCTTTAGATTCTTTTAACCTGAGACTCATTCCATTCTTTCTTAGGCTACTTTCACACTTGCGGCAGTGTGATCCGGCGGGCAGTTCTGTCGTCGGAACTGGCCGCCGGATCCGCCGATCTGCTGCTGACTGAAAGCATTTGTGAGACGGATCCGGATGCGGATCCGTCTCACAAATGCATTGCAAGGACGGATCCGTCTCTCCGCTTGTCATGCGGACCGACGGATCCGTCTTGTACATTTTTCTCATTTTTACCGATCTGCGCATGCGCATGCCGGAACGACGGATCCGGCATTCCGGTATTCTGAATGCCGGATCCGGCGCTAATACATTCCTATGGGAAAAAATGCCGGATCCGGCGTTCAGGCATGTCTTCAGTTTTTTTCGCCGGAGAGAAAACCGTAGCATGCTACGGTTTTCTCTTTTGCCTGATCAGTCAAAACGACTGAACTGAAGACATCCTGATGCAAACTGAACGGATTACTCTCCATTCAGAATGCATAGGGATAAAACTGATCAGTTCTTTTCCGGTATAGAGCCCCTGTGACGGAACTCTATGCCGGAAAAGAAAAACGCTAGTGTGAAAGTACCCTTAGACTCCCTGTACTTGTGTCAGTGACTCAGAGCTGCTAGTGCTTGCATTGCCTCAGCTCTGATTGGTTGGTGGGTGGGGAGGGGCGGGGCTGGCAGAAGCAGCTTCCACTCTAGGATCAGATTACACTCCTCCCGAGTCCCTCCCCTCCCTGCTGCCAGCGGCTCTGCTATTGTGTGCTGTGACGGAGCTGACTCAGACTGAGAAGAACATCGGGGCAGAGAACTATCAGCTCCTGTGCCCGTCGCTGTTCAACTGCAGAGCTGCGGCGGCGGGTCTAGTCGCAAAAAGTCTTTGTAACTTCTAAGTCGCATTGGCGACCATTTTGGTCGCCATCTGGAGCCCTGGGTACGATGCTTACATTAATTTTCTATCAACCACCTATTGATATTTATGTGTTCAGTTATGCAAATAAGTATTTCTATCCCTTTACAACTGATAACTTAGCTCAGTGGTGTTGAACCGATGGGACGGGTGCTAGAGGCGGCACTCGGAGCCCTCTCTGTGGGCCGCATACCCTTGAGAAGGTCTAAGGCGTACTAATCGGCTTTAGACATTTCCTACCATACAGCTTCGCAGGCCACTATTAACAGCACAGTCAGCATATTGAATGTAGGCAGCTGTTACAGCAAAATGATAATTGTGTGGAAGACAGACTATACTGGTATTCAGGTACAATGGGAACGTTGGAAATTTGCAATAAATTAGTTGGGGTTCTCTTCTGCCTAAATGTTCTCCAGCACAAATTTGATAAATGCTGGGACACGTAGCTGATTATCCCTTTACAATATATACATACACTCACAGCGAGATACAGATAGATGATGTAAACCCTTATCCAATGTCAAAACAGTTAACTTGGTCCACCTCATTGGAATAACCCTGCAACAGTACCTTGCGAACCAATACCCCCCGTTACCTCATCCTAGCTATTAACATACTCAACTGTAAACCATCTGAAAGACTTCATTCATAGTTTGATCTAACACCAAATCATGTGAAATCAAACATGGGGGTAATTATTATCCCCTCCAGATCCCACCATAGATTAATTTGTGTACCGTTAGCTTTTTTTTTTTGCTTTGCTTGTTTATCTTGGAATTTTTGTAAAATTTGTTCATTACAGGGGTGTCTCTTCCTAAAGTAAGAGCTAAGCGCTCTAATAAGAAGAAGGTGGTGGAAGAGGAGATGATGGAGGATGAGGAGGATGAGGAGCAGGAAGAGGAGCAGCCAGGACCATCAGGGCATCAGGCCGATAGCCCCCCGGAGGCAGATGATGTCCAGGAGAATGAGGAGGAGGAAGAAGACGAAGTGGTGACCACCCCCCGCCAGGAGGGTAAATATATTCTGTTGATGTTTTAATTTAAAAAATGTCCCCACACACATACAGGTGTCAGTTTAGTCTTCACCACAGGCAGATCAGATTTTATTCAAGAAAACAATTATAAACAAGATCAAGTTCAACCTCTAATTGTTATTCAGACTTCAAATATTACATAACCTAAAGTCCCCCACTTTGCGTTCGCTCCAAGCAGTGTAACAACAATATTAGTATATCACCAGTCTTTAGGGTCTGTCAGAGACCATGCTCATTTCTCTGCAGGTTCAGTTTTCTCCTGTCCACACTTGAAAAGAACAGCATTTTTAATCCAAACTTTATTAAAAAGGCTTGATGGAGTACGGGAGTGACCTGTGCCACTATATGTGTCTGGGCACTCAGTCCAAAAACACGGACCCTAATTAAATACACGTAAAAAAATTTTTTACAGCTAGCTGATGTTACTGGTGTACTGATTTCCATAAAGTATTTAAACGAGGCATACGATTTAATTAAGATGAAACTGTCAACAAAGAACGTACAACACACAACAGTAATATAAAACATGAACACTATAAAGTAATGAATCTACATAAAAAGCATTAAAGTAACTACTAAGTCCATAACCCTAAAGTCTAAAGAACTATTATTAATCCTAACTAAACCAATATATAATGGATTAACATAGTAACATAGTACATAAGGCTGAAAAAAGACATTTGTCCATCCAGTTCGGCCTGTTATCCTGCAAGTTGATCCAGAGGAAGGCAAAAAAACAACAACTGTGAGGTAGAAGACAATTTTCACCACTTTAGGGGAATAAAAAATTATTTTCCAACTCCAATCAGGCAATAACAATAACTCCCTGGATCAGCGACCCCTCTCTAGTAGCTATAGCCTGTAATATTATTACGCTCCAGAAATACATCCAGGCCCCTCTTGAATTCCTTTATTGTACTCCCCATCACCACCTCCTCAGGCAGAGAGCTCCATAGTCTCACTGCTCTTACCGTAAAGAATCCTCTTCTATGTCTGTGTACAAACCTTCTTTCCTCCAGACGCAGAGGATGTCCCCTCGTCACAGTCACAGTCCTGGGGATAAACCACCCTCTGTTTTCTATCCCTCAGCCAGTTACTTACCCACATACAGACGTTTTCTCCCAGTCCGAGCATTCTCATTTTATATACTAACCTTTTATGTGGTACAGTGTCAGATGCTTTGGAGAAGTCCAGATACACGACATCCATTGATTCGCCGCTGTCAAGTCTAGAACTTACCTCCTCATAGAAACTGATTAAATTAGTTTGACATGACCGATCCCTCATGAAGCCATGCTGATTGCTTATTTACGTTGAGATGCTCTAAGATAGTTTACCCGCAACAGATGTTAAACTTACCGGCCTATAGTTTCCAGGCTCTGTTTTTGGACCCTTTTTGAATATTGCCACCACATTCCCTGTCAGTATAGAGTCCGCAAATATCAGAAATAAGGGTCTGGCTATGACATTACTTAATTCCCTTAGGATACGGGGGTGTATGCCATCTGGTCCTAGCGATTTGTCCTAGCGATTTGTCTATTTTAATCTTTTTAAGTCGCTGTTGTACTTCTTCCTGGGTCAGACACGACTATATCTGCTTTATACACCAAACAATGATTGTCTTTTAAAGTATGTTTAAAATTTATATTTCCTTTACTTTTACAGCAATAAACAACTTGATTAAAGAAATGAAAAATGTGCAGCTTGAGCAGTGTGAAAGGATGAAAAAGTTGAGAGTGCAGCAACTGAAAAAGATGAGGGAGCAGAAGCTCTAATTCTCCCATGAACTGACCCTAGCAAAGGAGGCCAACCATAAGTTATTTATGTTCCTAATTTTTTTCTTTATTTAAAGATTGTTTTATAAAACTTTATTGTTCTATAAAATTTGTTGTGTTTAGTTTTATTGTAACCAATGGGGTTACAGTACGGACAATTTAGTCTGGGCCGAAGTAATAATTCATTATCTTTACATACAGCAGCCGCCGTTACATGGAAACAAGGCAATAGACATGGCGCCGCTTATGGTCGCACCACTTATTCACTATGACTATTTTCTTGTGCCTGTGGTCATGTGTGTGCCACAATTCAAACCGAATACTGCGGACTGTGGCGCTCTGACGGGACCAGGTCCAATCATAGACCTTGTACAATATGCATACATGTAATCAAAAACTTTGAAAATACAAGTATTTGTACTTAATGTGATCCTGTCATCAACATTTAAAAAAAATTATGGCTATAAATGGAAAAAAATTGATTTTAGGTTACCGTTATAACATTACATTGTATTTAAATTGCATGTGTGTGGGGTATGAGCAATGGGGTATTGGCCAATGGCCATGTGAGGAGAGGTGTACCTGTGTAGTGAGGTGACGGTATGGTATGGGGTGTACAGCTGGTTCGCCTCCACGTGGTGCACCCTGGGTTATGGTAAATGAACCAGCGAATACTGAAATACTGGAGGTGGGGGGGGGGGCATGATGGAGGGGGGTTTAAGGTGGTGGAGGGTTTGAGGGGGGAGGGGGCTTGGTGTGGGTTTTATAGCGTGGGATATACAGTGTGTAGCACGTAAATAGAGGTGCGATGTGCATATGAGAGACATTTGTCTGCTCTCCATACATACATGTTACAGACATTGTAGTGTGATGTAACCACTTCAATTTGTGCCATAATCATTTACCGCTTCACACCCAATGACGTAGCTATATTTCATCCAGCAGAATAATTAAACATGGATCAATCCTTATGCGGGCGCCGTGGCCACCTGCTTTGTGTGGCTGCATAAACCCACGGCTAATGTCCGTGACCGTCAGTAATACCGATGGTGGACATTTAACCCATAAGATGTAGTGGTCTCTTGTTAACTATAACAATACAAGCAATACGAATATTTTAGCAATAGTGTTGGATTCGAAATGCAACTAATATTTGATTGCATTGCAATTCCAGCTTTGGAGATTTTGCTATAGGGGGTATTGGTAGAATTAACTAATAAAACAAATATAGTTCTGTATGTCAGAATAGTGCCTTATAAAAGTTGGATTCACAATGTGGTTAATAATAATAGCAAATATTATCACATTGTGATTAAAAATTAGCACTGCTAGATTCAATATCAGTTAAGTTCGTTAATTCTAGACCCATTCCATTAGAGACACAGCAGCAGCATCAAGTTCAAATCGCAATGCGATTAATATAACTCGCAGTAATCGCATGGCGATTTCAACTTAGCACTGCTATATTCCATATTCCATATTCGTTAATTCTAGCCTAATATGGAATATACAGTGCTAAGTTGAAATCGCAATTCGATTAATTCAAGTTATAATAATCGAATTGCGATTTCAACTTGGACCTGGTTTACTATGGTTGGCTTGGTAGAATTAGCGAATATGACGAATGTATTCATCATATTTCACAAAACGAAGATAACGGAGTATTCTCCATCTTCGTTTTAGCTCCATATTCGTCAACTTCGCTAATTCTAGCAATCATTTCAAATAGGAAAGTTGACTATAGAGACAGGGAAGTTTAATTGCTATGCGATTATATTACTTAGCTTTTTTTTATAAATAGAATAATAATAATACTTGATAATTTTTATAATTATTCTATTTATAAAAGAATGAAAAAAATAATATAATCGCATAGCGAATTAAACACAGCTGTCTCTATAGTCAACTTTCCTATATGATTGCTAGAAGTAGCGAAGTTGACGAATATGGAGCTAAAACGAAGATGGAGAATACTTTGTTATCTTAGTTTTGTGGAATATGACGAATACATTCGTCATATTCGCTAATTCTACCAAGCCAACCATAGTAAACCAGGTCCAAGTTGAAATCGCAATTCGATTATTATAACTGGAATTAATCGAATTGCGATTTCAACGTAATTCTCAATTCCGACAGTACATTCTAGTATACGGAGACGTTCCCATGGTGATGGGGACGCTCCATGAGCACGGAAGTCGGCAGAAGCGGCAACGGGCACTGACTGGAGCAGCCAGGAAGCCAGGAATCCTAAGGACAGGTAAGAACAACTTTAGGGAAGTGGGAAAGAAATAAATATAACAAAAAAAATAAAAAATATAAAGAATATTTGAAATATCGAATTTATAGCACTATATTCAAAATATTCGCGAATTAGCGAAGTGCCGATATTCGCAAAAAAATTCGATATTCGAATATTCGCGCTCAACACTAGTAGATAATTATTCCTTTTGGTGGGACTTTGGGGAGCAGTATTACTGTGGGGGCAGCCTGGCACGGTATCAGCTTAGCACAATTATTTTTGGGGAACATTATGTTTACACTATTAGTGTCAGGGACACAGTTATTTTTAGGACCCTGTGCGCCAATAATTATTGAAGGGGAACTGTCTGTGTGTAAGATAGGAGGGAGCACGGCGGGCACAGTATTGGGGGTGGCAGGATGGGGTGTTCAGAAGGTGGGAGGATGATGGAAAAGTAGGAGACTAAGATGTCTGTCTGTCAAACTCTGCAGAGAGAAGAGATGGCTGAAAGAAACCATCATGGCGGTCTGGTCTGAATGGAGAAGATGAGGACAGAGAACGTCTACATCAGAGGAGACGTCCCTGGATGTACGAGGTATGTGGCGCTGTATTAGGCTGCCTTCACATCGGAGTTAGTGATTCTGGCCGGCTCTTCCACAAAGAACAGCCCGCCGGAGTGCTCCGGCACTGCTGGATGCAGACAGAATGCCCGCCAGCCACATTAACCATAATGGGGTCTGGCAGAGATCCGGACACAATCTGGCAAAAATGCAGAGAATCAGCGGGACCGCATGCTGCGGTTTGTGTCCGGCCGATTCCTTGCATTCTCTGCCGGATCAGGCGGCCGGAGCGTAGTGCCGCAGGTGTGAAAGTAGCCTTACCCTGTATGTTTTGTATTGCTATAAGTAATGTTAGGATGGAATAGGTTATGTTCAGAATTTGGCTTGGGGGGGGGGGGGGGGCACATTCTTTGCACAGGGGCCCTCTGCTGTCTGTGTCCGCCCCTGCTGTCCTTATATAGCCCTATCACTTTCTGATAATCCTGGAGCGCCCCAGAGCAGCAAACATCTGTGACGAGGTGAAGGACATAGGCCTATAGAGTACACTTCCCAATGTGCGGACACTTAGATACGTGTGATATGTATCCACTACGTATTAGCTAGTATGAACATCGCTATATAAGACAAAAAACGTCGCTGATTCAGTTGGATCTCGGAGTCGCTCCTCTCACAGATGTAAGGTGCGTGGCTGGGGGGCTCCAGGGGCCAAAATAACAGCTCCGGAGGTTCCTGCTCTGGGGCGCTCCAGTATTATTTGATTTATCATTATTTTCTGTTTTTCGGTATATGGCAGCCTATTACCGTACTGCTGCTGTGAGCCCCCTGATGAACCATATTTATAAGGGGAAACGCGTTGGGCCATTGCTGGAATGTCAGGACGTGATAGGGCCATGTAAGGACCGGTTAGCCCAGGAACGTGGACAGAGGGCACCTACCAAGTTCAGCTCATGCTAAATGGGAGCAAATCAAAAGTGTTGCGTTTATTTTTTTGTTCAGTGTATTTTTTATTATAAAGTCAGGGGAATAGGGAGTTATTTTATTTATTTTTTTACTTCTGACCCACCCTGGGACTTCAACTTTTAGGGGTCTGATCCCCTCTGCAAAGCCTTATAATACATCTGTTTTGTAATGCATTGCCTGTTAGTGCATACCTCCTAACTTTTGAAAAGAAGGAAGAGGGACACATTTTTTCTGCACTAGGCCACGCCTCTAACTCCGCCCCAAAACATAACTAAACACCTAGTCCCAAACAGTCCCCTAAATGCCCCCTCATAGTAATTATTCCACCTTTATACCATTACACAGTAATTATGCCCAAATTTGTGCCCCTCACAGTAGCGATGCCCAGATTTCTGCCCATTCACAGTAAATATGGCCAGATATGTGCCCCTCACAGTAATTATGGCCAGATATGTGCCCCTTCACAGTAGTTATGTCCAGTTATGTGCCCCTTCACAGTAGTTATAGCCAGATATGTGTCCCTTCACAGTAGTTATGTCCAGTTATATGATCCCTCACAGTAGTTATAGACAGTTATTTCCCCCTCACAGTAGTTATGCCCAGATATGTTCCCCCCTTACAGTATTTATGCCCAGTTATATGACCCCTGACTGTAATATGCCCAGCTGTGTCCCCTCTCTGTAATATGCCCAGTAAAGTGCCCCTTTCACAGGCAGTAAAAAAAAATATATAAACTCCCCATACTCACCTTGCTCCCCAGCAGCAGGATACACAGAGCTCCTGGCCGGGGGAAGGAATGATGGAGCAGAGAGCGGACGGGCGGCTCTTGCTTCATTATTACAGGCAGCTGTCTCTGCTTCCTATGGAAGACAGCTGCCAGAAAGCAAGACATAGCTCCCCCGTACCAGGACCGCGGGACAGCCACTGCAATCCGGGACTGTCCCGTCGGATCCGGGATGGTTGGGAGGTATGTAAGTGTATTACACAGTATAATACAGTAACAGTTGCCTAGGAGAGCCAGCCTGGGGCTTCCATAGAAGACAGGTCCTGTCTTCTCACTCATCGGTTCCCTGTCACCGCAGCGCTGGGACCCGATGGGATCCCTCACCTGCCAAAACACCTTCTATGCCGCGGTCAGTGCTGATCACAGCACACAAGGCTTCATCCGCCGGCATCAGCTTTTAAAGCAATGCAGGCGGATACAGCAGGGGCCCGGCTATCAGTGACTGCCGGGCCCCCGCACTGATCGGGTGGGTAACGAAGCAGTGCCTGCCCGATCAGCGTGATGTGATAGTATGTCAAATGGCTGCCGCTATGATGTACTATTACGTCATTGGTCAGAAAGGGGTTAAAAGAGGCAGATCTGACTACCTGTGACCACCTGTCATTACCCAGACAGCATGATATGATTAAATATGTGGCAGTCAATGATCGGAAGCCTGATCCTACTTATATGGCCACTCATGGGCCCCATAGTGACAAAACTGAAATTCTGAACTCACCAGCGTAGCGGGGGGGTTCGCCGGATGCCACTGATGTCAGACAGGACTTTGCGGCTGCTTTGTTCGTTAGTCTCCGTCATCAATTTGTAGTTGCTAGATGTGAACTCACAGGTGTAACATCGTATACTGTAAGCTGCGGGAAAAGATGTAGAGATACAGATTACATACAAAACGGTAGTCTAAGTGCTGTGGAGCTTGTGTATCTAATCCTATCCTTCCGTTATACTGTCCTGCTGAGCTGTGGTATTCCAATCCTATCCTGTGTGATACTGTCTGCTGAGCTGCTGTAATCTAATCCTTCCTGTGTGATACTGTCTGCTTGAGAACTTGTATCTAATCCTATCCTGTGTGATACGTCTGCTGACTGTGTATCTAATCCATGTGATACTGTCTGCTGAGCTGTGTATCTAATCCTATCCTGTCTGCTGAGCTGTGTATCTAATCCTCTCATGTGTGATACCGTCTGCTGAGCTGTGTATCCAATCCTATCCTGTGTGATATGTCTGCTGAGCTGTGTATCTAATCCTATCCTGTGTGATACTGTCTGCTGAGCTGTGTATCTAATCCTATTCTGTGTGATACTGTCTGCTGAGCTGTGTATCTAATCCTATCCTGCGTGATACTGTCTGCTGAGCTGTGTATCTAATCCTATCCGTGTGTGATACTGTCTGCTGAGCTGTGTATCTAATCCTATCCTGTGTGATACTGTCTGCTGAGCTGTGTATCTAATCCTATCCTGCGTGATACTGTCTGCTGAGCTGTGTATCCAATCCTATCCTGTGTGATACTGTCTGCTGAGCTGTGTATCTAATCCTATCCTGTGTGATACTGTCTGCTGACTGTGTATCTAATCCTATCCTGTGATACTGTCTTATGAGCTCTGTATCTAATCCTACACTGTATGATACTGTCTGCTGAGCTGTGTATCTAATCCTACACTGTGTAATACTGTCTGCTGAGCTGTGTATCTAATCCTATCATCTCTGATACTGTCTGCTGGGCTGTGTATCTAATCTACCATGTGATACTGTCTGCTGAGCTGTGTATCCAATCCTATCCTGTGTGATACTGTCTGCTGAGCTGTGTATCTAATCCTATCTTGTGTGATACTGTCTGCTGAGCTGTGTATCTAATCCTATCCTGTGTGATACTGTCTGCTGAGCTGTGTATCTAATCCCATCATGTGTGATACTGTCTGCTGAGCTGTGTATCTAATCCTATCCTGTGTGATACTGTCTGCTGAGCTGTGTATCTAATCCTGTCCTGTGTGATACTGTCTTCTGAGCTGTGTATCTAATCCTATCCTGTGTGATACTGTCTGCTGAGCTGTGTATCTAATCCCATCATGTGTGATACTGTCTGCTGAGCTGTGTATCTAATCCTATCCTGTGTGATACTGTCTGCTGAGCTGTGTATCTAATCCCTGTGTGATACTGTCTGCTGAGCTGTGTATCTAATCCTATCCTGTGTGATACTGTCTGCTGAGCTGTGTATCTAATCTACACTGTGATACTGTCTGCTGAGCTGTGATCTAATCCACTGTGTGATACTGTCTGAGCTGTGTATCTAATCCTGTGTGATACTGTCTGCTGAGCTGTGTATCAATCCTATCTGTGACATCTGCTGAGCTGTGTATCAATCCTATCTGTGTGATACTGCTGCTGAGCTGTGTATCTAATCCTATCCTGTGATACTGTCTGCTGAGCTGTGTATCTAATCCTATCCTGTGTGATACTGTCTGCTGAGCTGTGTATCTAATCCTATCCTGTGTGATACTGTCTGCTGAGCTGTGTATCTAATCCTATCCTGTGTGATACTGTCTGCTGAGC